>NC_058087.1:58257259-58557259 GCF_014858855.1 Bufo gargarizans
AAAATATATGAAAGTCTAATGTTTATCAGTACATTACAGAAAATAATGAACTTTATCACAATATGCTAATTTTTTTAGAAGGACCTGTATTATTAATTATATAGGGGTTGGAGACCAATAATAATTTCCTCTGGTGGGCCCAAGGAATTCCAGTCCGGCACTGACTACGTAAACTCTTAACCCTGAAAAGGAGCTGAATACACAAATGTTTTTGATTTCCGTATGCTAACGATTTTGTGGCACTAAAACATTGGTTGAACATAGATATACCTTTTTAATATTTGGTACCATTATTTGGTATCCATTACATGGGCTTTGAAGGGTTGTCAACCCTTGTACATACTGTAATAGGACATACTGTATAGACATCCTGCTATTACATTGACAGCCATCTTTCCAAATGGCCGCCATGAAATACTGTGTTTCGCCATTGCAGGGAAATGCCTTCCTGGGCTTGGCCAAAGTTGACTGATTGATTCAGCAGTTGTAGTTTCAAAAGAGTTGTGTTTGATGAGACCATCTTTAATGGCAAATCTGCAATGACACACAAGTGGTGGGTGAATAAGAAAACTATCTGAAAATACAATTTCTTTCCAATGTGAAGTCATTTCAATATTCTATTCACCCACTTCTTACAGCACCTTGGTTTCCTACACAACAGATGGTGGGAGACAACCACTAATGGCACCCATTACAGGATCCTTATGGCCATTGACTTAGCATTTTTATAGACTGTAACTCTGGATCACAGTGAAGATGTAAATTATACCCGGGGTCTGTGAAAAGTTAGGTGACCACTCTTGTGGAAGTCATTCTGATGCCCATTAGTGTTGATCGCGAATATTATAATCGCAAATTTTTATCGCGGATATTGACACTTCAAGAATTCACGAATATCTAGAATATAGTGCTATATCTTTGTAATCGTGAATATTCTAGATTTTTTTTCATCATGATCCCTCACTGCTTGTTGCTTGTGGGTCAATGAGAAGGCTGCAATATCTTTGACTTTAGGAGTAGTGTTGATTGCGAATTTTCGTATTGCCAATGTTTATCGTGAATTTTCTGATTTCAAGAAAATAATGACTGGAGATCACAAATACTCTAATTCGCAAATATATGACGAATATTCGGCCAAATAGTCGTGAAATATCGCAAATTCGAATATTGCCCCTGCCGCTCATCACTGTTGCCCATCTAGTTGTCACCCTGTTTAGCCAAAAAACAATATGGAAAATACGCAGAATTAATAAAATAGCAAGATTAGTATTATTTTAGAATAAAATGCTCATTACAGGAAAGTATTCTTAGACAGAGGTGTATCTTAAAGTTCCTGCGCCCCAGTACCCCAGTACAAACAGAACCCCCACCTATGTTTTTTATAATACTGAAGTCTTTTTTTATGGCTAGGGGGCTTTAGATGCTAGAGCATGGGTGTATGCTACTGTGGCGTGCCAGAACCGCAGGGGCGACACGTGAGGTGCACGGTGGGCCGATGAGGGGAAGTAATAATACAATTCAGCGGTTTACTCGCGGTTAGCAGAAAGCCTCCCTGGGCCGGCAGCACGGTGATGAGGAAGACAGCACGAAATCCTTCGGGGCACACTCTGTGATAGGGGAGCACCAGCCTAGATGGAGGTTGAGGTGCCCTTGATGACGGCGGTGTTTAGGGTGCTTGTGGCAGCTGGGTCCCTTGATGGTATTTGTCTTGACGCCAGTATTGTTTATGGTGGTAGAACCAGTTGTTGTAGTAGTATTGAAGAATGAGGTAGACAGTGGTAGGATACAACTCACAACTTTTACTGTAGCTGGTTTTAGTTGCAGCATATACATCCAGACAGAATACAGTCTCTTAGTATTTAGAGGAATTCTGTTGATCCACTGTTAATGGGCCTTGGCTAGGTCCTGACTCAGGCTGTGGTTCAGTAGTTCTTACTGGTAGGTGATTTGGCTTCCGGTCCCTTTTAAACCAGTCTAGTTTGGTGAGGTTGCCCGTGGCTAAAGAATCCTTCACCTGGATTCCAAAAGGTCTTTGATGCCTGGATAGTGGCTATTATCCTTTGGTTTTTTAAGTCCTTTTCTACTTTGTCCCTTCTTGGACTAGACTTTACTCCTGACCAGACTTGTGCTTGATCTGCACAATCTCAAAACTAACAGAAGACTCAACACAGACTAGACCTGAGCTGGGCTGGATGTGCCAGAGTGGTGCTATCCCCATCTAGTGGTGGGATGTATAAAGCTCACTTGACCAGCCTATGAACAGGGATACAACAGATGATGTAATGCAAAATGACATGCAACACAGTAATGCAGTTTTACAGTAATTTTGCAGTTCCCACGTGTCCTGAGTGGGACGCTGCACTACATCTACACTTCCCACAGTTACTGCCCAGCTTAAAGGGGTTTTCCACAATTACTGTGGTTTTAGTAAACATATTTATGTAGTTGTTTATTTCATGTACATCTTCCCCATGCTTTTTTTTTAATTTTTTTTATGTGAGCTCTCCTGACCATTTTTCACCATATGAACTAATCCCTCTGGTTTGTTTCCATCCTGTATGTAGCACTTCTTATTCCTGTATCCAACCAAACCCATGATGCACTTCAGCCCAGCCCTTATTAACTCCCAACTTGCTTATATCTCCTCCCACCCAGCTAGTTACATAGACACTCCCTTATCACTGCCCCACCCATGGACATAACATCACAGGATATAAGAAACAGCTGCATGGACATGATCATGTGACCACAACCCAGAACGGGAGATAGGAAAAATAAAGGTAAAATAAACACATTATAAAATTACTGCGACCTTCATAAAGGATTATTTTATAGTACACAAACCGTAAAAAAACATTTTAAAGGGGTTTTCCAGTCGTCCTGTCCAGGACAAAGTGTGCCTTTAGCTTCTTCAGTGGGGGTTCCAGAAGTCAGATCCCCTCTGATCATGATGTTATAGCATTTCATTGCAGTGTAATCTCATATGATGAGAATGCTCTTTTGATGGTGAAACTACTAATTACGCATAATATCTGAGGTCTGCAAGAATATTTCTTCCAGCTTATTTTACATTGGATATGATTTATTTTAATGAGTGTGGGACAGGACAGTGTGTAAATAATTATCTAAGTCAGATGCTAATTATGTAAAATCTATGAACACCATCTATGTGGCAGCTTGTTACATTTTACGTCTACACTGCAAATCCTAAGAAGAGACACTGGCGTAGAAATTACTAGGTCATATACCCCGGAGGAGAGATGTGCTATCTGGTGTCACATTCTGTTATGTGCAGACTTAACTAAGTATGTGTGATGGAGCAGTTACGGCATAGAAATCCTTCATCATTTCAGGCTTTTTTTGCTTGGTAGATCATTAACCTTTAAATGGGGTTGTGCCACAAAAATATTCTCAAACCAGCACCTGGATCTGGCCACTTTTTAAATGACATGTAATTGAAAATTTAGTAGAGCTATTTAAGAAAATTGATATGTATAGCGCCACCTGCTGTTTGTTCTTTTCCTTATTTTTTCTGTGTCCACCTCGCTGAGGTGGTCACACATGCTCAGTTTAAATCTTCAACTGCCTCTAGCCATATCTACTATTTGAAGCTATGGCAGTTTTAGGGAAAGAGCTACAGCAGAAAAGACATGCCCCCTGAGAAAGGACATGCTTGAGCTTCCAGCCTTAAATAAATCTAGCAGAACAATTGGAACAATGAATGGGGAGATCTCTGGATCCATGTGAGGTACAGGGCTGGTTCTAGCTTTGTAAGAACTCTTGCAAAACAATTTCTGGCATTGGATCAGCTAGAATGGGATTGGGATGAAATTGGGATGGCAAGACTAGGATTAGGATGCTTCTGTGTGCGGCGGGGCTCACAAATATCAAATATTATTAAGTAGATCATACCAGAGAAGTCAACCAGAGAGAGCCCTTCCCAATGTCATGCTAGAGAAGCACATGGTGTCAAAAATGTCAGTGGGGCTTATACTAAGGGCCTAGCTAAAATATTTAAACCCCTAAAGTAGACCAGACCCCTATATTAATATCGAACCCCAGAACAGATCCCCTCAATATATTCAGACCCCAGGCCAAAATCACCAAAGTGAAAAAAGTTAAAGGAGACTTAAAGGGGTTGTCTGGGTTCAGAGCTGAACCCGGACATATCTCCATTTTCACCCAGGCAGCCCTCCTTTGCCCTGCGCTAAATCGTGCAAAGGCATTTTCTGGAGTTCCGGTGACGTACCAGGCTCTCCATGGGGCTGCCAGGAAGCCAGTGACGTCACCGGCACTGATGGGCGGGCTTTAGCGCTGCCCTAGCCTGTAAAATGGCTAGGGCAGCGCTAATGCATGCCCATCAGAGTCGGTGACGCCATCGAACACACTGCCAGGCGGAAGCTTCCGCCTGGCAGTGTGTTATTGTAAACAAAAGAGCCCTTGCCCTGCGCAATCTAGAGCAGGGCAAGCGAGCGCATCAGAGCATGAGATGCTCGGATGCTAACATCAGGGGGGCTGCCTAGGTGAAAATATGGGTATGTCCAGGTTCAGCTCTGAACCCGGTCAACCCCTTTAAATATTTATGACCTATCCTCTGATCAGTATGTGATTGATGGGGGTCTGAAACCTGGGACCCCCGGCTTTCATCTGTTCAAGAAGGCAGTGGTACTTGCAGTAGTGCCACAGCCTTCTCGCTGCTTTCCCTAAGCCAGTGACGACAAGTCCCATAGAAGTGAATGGGGCTGAGCGCGATACCAAGCATGGCCATTATAGAATGCGCTGTGCTTGGTAAGCTGAGAGATGGCCGCAGCAGGGGTCCCAGCTGTCAGACCCCCACCAATCAGATACTGATGACCTTTCAGTCAGTGTTTAAATCTCAAAAAGCCCTAATTTAAAACAGGAAGATGTCTATAGCAAACATTGGTTGGAAATGTAAATAATACAAACCATGGAAACTATTATTATGGAATGTTTGTTTGCTGAATTGAGTCGCTCCATCTTACCTGTTTATTTAAAGGGGTTGTCCGACATTAAAAAGTGTCCCCAAGTCAACTATTGTGATAAAATAATAAAAGAACATATTATAAAAGAACACATAATGACCACTGTTCTCTCCACTAAAGTAGTCATGACTTCATCTTCTTGGCTGCAGCCTTGACGTGGCTAAATACCTCAGACATCACTGCAGCCAATCACTGGCCCCAGCAGTTTACACCACATGAATGTTACTCCTGCTTCGTGGTAACAAATCAATTTTTCCTGAAATGAGGTAGAAAAAAAAATCATACTGACCACTGATCATCACGTGCTGCACGAGATTTCACGCGGGATCTCCAATCAAGATGGTGGCGGCGGGCTCTTTGCGATCAAATGGATTGGGGTGGGTGGAATGGATGAGGATGAGGTAAGTATGATTTTATTTATTTTTTATTATAGACCTTAATATTAAAGTCAGATGCCGTGATTAATAGATAAATGTGGCATCTGAATGGTACATTGACGTTGCACCGTTCCCTGTCATTTCACCCACTACTTACAAGGAAATGCGCTTTGTGACAAAGTAATTTGAAACGCTGGTCTGCAGTAAATAACTCCCAAGGTGCCGCTCCACTAATGGAGGACAGGACAGGTCCTCCAGAGATGTGTATGTAGAGATGAGCCTGAACAGAGGACTCCCTACCACACTTGTAATAAGGTTTATGAAAATGCTTTTCTAAGCTGGACAACTTCTTTAAAATATCTGGCCACAGAATTTTTCAAGAAAAAAAAAGGAAAATGCCAAGAACACGTAGTAAAATACTTTCTGTGATGAAGGCCATGATTTTCAGGCAAAAAAATCTCATAAACCATGTGCAGTCATTGTGTGACTGTGGCCTAAAATTATCATTTCAAGCTTGCAACAGCTTCTTCAGATCCCCATGAAAAGCTTCCTAATGTATTAACTCTCTATTGATTGCACTAATTAAGGTTTCCAAATACTCGTGTACACACTAATTAGCATCTCATCCAAGTCATATTAACGACCCATTATGGTTGGCTGTAAATATTTCTAACTTATGGCGACTTTAGTAACGAAGAACACATACAGGTCACTGCGGCTGTAAAATCTCAGCAGGTAGCACTGCAACGGCCTTAATAATGCAGCAAACGGCATGAAAAGCAACTGATATCTAATAGCGCTACCATCCAAGTCAATTAGACGGTTATCATCTCTAGCTGAATGAGGTCTCTTGTCTGAATTACTAGCCCTATTTCTGCTGGATATTGCCAAGTCTCATCCATTTTGGCTACAGTGCTTTTCCGAAATTGAAGGCACAGCACTAATTATTATTTTCATATTTCTAGATGTGTTCAAAAGCCCATATGCTAATGATGCAGGATGGAGGATTCTAAACGTGATAATACTATGTTATGCCTCAATATTGTTTGCCCCCTCTACTGTACCCTTAAGCCCATGGGCTGGCTGGCAAATTTCTGCCTGGAAGTCAAAGCACTAGCCCAGGCATGGTTAACCTGTGGCTCTACAGCTGTTTTAAAACTACAACTCCCACCATGCCCTGCTTTAGGCTGATATCTGTAGACTGTCCGGGAATGATGGGAGTTGTAGTTTTGCAACAGCTGGAGAGCCTCAGGTTGGCCATCCCTGCACTAGCCCATATGTAGCGGCCCATTCTCATCTGATGTAGACGTCCTCTTTCCTCGTCTTCTCCATTCGGACCAGGCCACTTTTCCATTCGCAGCTATGGAACTGCCAGAAACAGCCGAGCCAGTGTTTGACTATTCTCAGAACTTCCATTGTGATAAAAGGAGGGTGGGCACACATGCATGATGCTCTCTGTACACTTCGGGGTCTTGTTCTGGAGATAGCAGTTGATCCCAAAGGGGCCAACCCCTATAAAGTCTAGTAGTAAAATATTGTTATTTTATATATTTAATAAAGCCTGCGTACACAAGGGGGGGGGGGGGGGGTTAAAAAAGGCTTTACATCCGGCTTTTGCCATAAAAGAGTCACAAAAATTGGAACAGAAAATGTTGCAACTTTTGGTTTTTCTCACTTTTCAAAAAAGCCTCTCCAGTATTCTAAAGTCGAAACCCTCTAACTATGTTTATCATTAATTTAAGCTCATGCACACAGCCATATCCTTATTTTAGTCCATAAAAAAATATGGATACCTTATGGGTGCATTCCATAATTTTTTTATGTCCATTAATGGAAATGGCTACTCTGTTCTGTCTTAAAAATGTAGCTATCCTTAAAAAATGCAGCTAGCACTTGGATGCAAAATACAGTTGTGTGCATGAACTGTTAGGCACACAAATAGAATATCTTCTGTATGTACGGTTACCCCATTAATATCAAACACTTGAAGACCATCTCTATTTTTGTATTGTTGACGCATACGGTAACAGCAGCAATGTTCTGAAAAGTTTAAACATATCTCAGGAAATATATTACTTAAGTCTATACAGTATACAGATCATGAGGAATGGGTGTTTCAATGTGACCCAAACATGGACTGCTCTTAGTTACAATAAATTAGGAAAATTACCTACTTTATCTACCACAAGATATGAGGACTGTCCTCAACATCTCCATATTTATAGTGGATTATTTTCTTCTTTTCATCTTAGATAATGCCTCTATTTAGCAGAACAGAAATATAGTATCTTCTGTATGTATCTCCGTCCACACAAACCCTTGAAAGCCATCTTGTTCTATTTTCTATTGTCGAGGAATAATAGCTTTGATCTTCTGATGAGTGGTGAGCATTTTCAGAGGCAACCTATTTTGGGAAAATCATTCTGTGCCTTCACCAAGACCCCACCATCCAAGGTACTTCTACCAATGCCCTTCTGGTCAGTTGGAACAGATGGTTTTTCAAAATTATATTCTTTATTTTCCTTTGTTATTGCAACAGATGTCAACCTATGTCATCGCGAACAACAATGTACCAGGCTGAAATATTGTCCTTTGAGGTTTCATGTTGTACTTTAGATGAAATATTTTAGATGTAACGCTCGGCCACTGTCTGTTTTCCTTAGAAAATAATGACATGTTATACAATGTATGAGCTAAATGACCCTGATATTATCAGGTCTTAAGAGATTTATGGGATGCACTAAGAGGACTGTTGAGAAAATTAGTTTCTTGTATTATTGTCTAAAGAAGAAACTAGATATGAGGAGAAAATCAAATACAGATGCATGGTACTGCAGAAAGCTATTTCATAAATGCCTTTTGAAGATGAGAGATCAATATATAATTTAAAACTTGTACAGTTCTGTGCAAAAGTCAGCAACCCCCCCCCCCCCTGCCTGCTGTTTCTTTAATATTCTGTCTTCAAAATTATCACAATCTGAACATTAAAGGGGTTGTTCTAGAGTTGAAAATAAGCAGCAAATGTACTAATATAAAACAAAACTAAATAGTACTGACCTTTTCAATCCCCACCAATATGGCACAAATTCTCAAATGCTCCCCACTGTTCTTTTGACCAATGCAGCCAATCAATGGCCTCAAAGGCGAGGTGCCATACTGCCATCACCACTGAGTGCTCAGTCAACCCCTAGAATGGCATATCACTAGAATATGAAATCGATGTTTCATCAGTGAATGTCATACAACAGTGCTCTACTCCGATGGCTAGAATGGAGGAATATTCAACAGAGAAAAATACCTTGACATTAAATCAACTGTCAACTCCATTCAGCCTTTTTGGAGGCCACATGACTAGACCATTACATTTAATGTCCAACTATTTAACCTCTGGGAAAAAGCTGAGTGACCCGGTACAGCACTAACCTTTACCAATTGGACATTTAAGGCATATCCTAGCAATAAGATGTCACTTTTTGTTTTGAGACCACCTTTGTAGGAGAACATTTATACAGAAACCTCAAACAAAACAAAATTATAAATAAAATGTTTTATTTTGGACATTCAATCTTTGCCTTTATTGTGGCTTCCATTCTTTTCTGGAGGTTTGCCTTGAATGTTAATGAAAAGTATAGAAATTTTGTACAAACTTCTCATTAGAATCATCAAGGTCAAGGAATTTTATTGAATTTTCTTTTTTGCACAATCCAAGTAATTCCAGATTCATCAATTAATGTGGTCTAGATTATGGGTCTGTCCATTGTTCTTAGAACATCTTTGACAGATATGTGTTGCTCTCCATAACAGTGATCTTCAACACATTGGTTTATTGTAGAATCATTTATTTCCCAATGATTGTCTAGAGAATATCTCATGAATGATGTCTTAAAAACGTATTTCCTCTTATTCACATATTACTGCTTATCCTTTATGGTGACTGCAATCAAATGGTGATAAACTTTTAATGAGCAGCAGGGATTTCCCTGTTGTCTCATCTTCTGCTGTTTACTAACATTGTTTGGGACAGTTGCTATGCAAATGCCTTTCACCTGAATCTGGGTCAGATGGTCACCACCCTCAGCCTGGTTAATTTAGGGAGGAGATTTTGATTGGTTGGCCTTTCTTTAAAGGTTCTTATCTTCTACTGTTTTGTTGCTGGGTATACAATGAGCTCTGTGCATATTTGTCCAGAATCCTTGAATTCCTAGTATCCTGTTGTAGTCTATTTGGGTCAGTGTAGCTGGAAATCTGTAGCCCTTCTGCCTTTCTATTATTGCAGTTTGTTGTATTCCTGTGGACTCTGTTAATTGCATGTTTGGTTTTTGGTTCTCTGGCTATCTTTTTGTGTTAATATTGCTGATCAGGGTCAGTTTCTGTTAGTGTATTTATTTCTGTTCCCTGTCATTCATCTGCTCTCAAGTTGATGGTGATGGTTCTGCTTGATCCGTTGCATTCATCATTCTGTTCCTGTCAATCTATCTGTGAGTTTATTTCGGTGTTGATATGCGCTCCATTAAATTACTTTTGCTACCATCTGGTTGTTTCTTGATTTTGGCCCTACTGTAAGTCCTAAAAACATCTGATTATGGAGAAGCACAGTTAATTCCCAGGAAAGGCAATTTCTATAGTTGAAGTGTAATTGTGAATAAATGGTGAAGTTAGAGATATCATGTATCTTGTATGGCGACATTGGTGAGAACTAAAGGATTGCACAGTAATCAAATATTCAACTTTTTCTTAACTAAAAGAAGACTACACATTTCAAAACCAGAATGGTCTCAAAACTCATAGCCGTTTAAACAAAAAAAGAGTTGAAGACTTGTCCAAAGAGACTATTGTTTGTATCAAAATAGGTAGTCTGCTTCCGATAAAAGATTAAGACTAAACGGCATGGAAAAATATTGAATGTATATAAGTACTGAATGGAAACTGCAACTACATGACCTATAAATAGGTCCTGACCCTTGGGGGCAATAGACATTTTCCAAAAGGGTGCCCTAGGTATGGACAATATATTTATATACCACTTTTGTCAAAAAGCCATTATATTTCTGCAAATGCTATCATTGTGATGTGAAAGTGGTTGACCATGCGGTTGACCATGCAAACTCACAGAGGGGGCTGCCAAAGTAGAGCCTGGGAAAGGTGTTCTCTGGAGTGATGAGTCATGTTTCATTCATTGGTAGTTTGGAGGATGATTCTGGAAGCAAAATATCTACTGTAAAATTTGGTGGAGGACAGATAATAGTATGGAGATGTTTTTTGGATAAACCCGGGTTTGAGGCATGCGTAGAGAAGATGAATGTACATTGTCTTCTGTAAAATTTGGTAAAGGAAGGACAATGGTTTGGGAGTCTTTTTCAGGACTACCCATATTTCTAGAGAAGACTAATGTTAATACTCAATTTTCCACAGTTATCGCTTCCAACTTTTTTGCTAAGTTGGGGAGGTCCTTTCCTGTTCCAGCAAGACTAGGCCCTCATGCACAAAGCGAGGTCCATAAACACATGGGGTGGTCAGTTTGGTGTGGAGTAACTTGAGTGGTTACCCCAAGTCCTGAAAGCAACCCCATTGAACACTTTTGGGATAAATTGAAATGTTGACTGTGATCCAGAACTTGTTGACATAAACCGAGTACTTAGAAATATGCTCTTTTGGCTTTATGGGCACAAATTCCCACAGACTCAGAAATTTTGAGGAAATATGTTAATGTTTTTATGCCCACAAAAGGGACCTATTAAAGTGCCAATGGGATGTCTAACAAGTTCATATACTATAGTTGTGATGAAGAACCCCTTTGTTCATGGCCATCTAATCCCCCTTACACACAAAAAAAACCTAAAACACCATAATGTTCATCTGCTTTTTTTTTTTTTGTATTTGCGCTACTCTTAGTTTTTTTTTTTATCTGTGTTTGCTGTAAATATAATTATATACTTTAGCCTGCCATTTTTCTCTCAATTTTTCTTAGCCAGTTCACACCGTACTGGCTTATTTAAACAGGGCATATAATTGACCCTCTGTACAAAACATTTATTAGTTTTTTTAAGGGTTGCATATTTCTTTTGACTGTTTTTGTTGCTGTTTTTGCATCTTTCTTTGCATCCCCATAATGTACTTTTCTTTGGCCTAATCTCCTGGTAAGCTTCATCCACTAAATGTCAAATAACACGCTGTATTTAGACATCTCTGGCAGAGATTACATCTTGCCTACATTATGAAGTTAATTGTGACATCTGCATTTGAAGAAGTGTTTCCTACAGGGCTCGAACACCTGTTGGACTGAGGATGTTTGACGATTGCTTCATCCCTTTCTATTAGTGTAATTTCCCAAGGGAGAGCAGAAAGAATTATGACCATATGGCATCTTGTCTTAGGGGAATTACCTGAATCATGGTTAATCACATTCTCACTATTAAGCGGTTTTCTATCCTGTGCATTTTACATATATTTGCATGCAAATTGTGAACTAGTTTTCTTCCAAGTTATTTTAGATGATTAAACTACATAATATGATATGCAAAGTAAAAATTAGAATTATTAAGTCAATAAAACTGTTGATTGAGTTGATATGATTGAAGGTTACAGTGTCCAACCTTATGTACTTTCATACATAGGACCTCAGTGTTATCTCTGTAACTATATTAAGAATTAGCTTTAAGAAAGTCTCTTCTTTGGTAATTCAAGTGAAGCTCTTTAAAATATGTTCGGAGTATGTTCATACATGCCTGTTGCAGTATAGCATAAAAGCTTAATATTACCACAATCATAAAAATACATCAAAAATAGAATATTAGAGCGCAGAATCTCAGAAAATATCTGTGCCCACCTAAGCGTGCTCCATCTGAGCTATTCTCAATATAACTTGAAGATCCTGGGCTCCAATGCAAAATATGTACCCCCCTGCCCCATCTTCCGTGTATCATTTACAATGCTGTCTTCTCATGTGGAAGACGAAACTTATGGAACCTATGTGATCTTGCTTCATTCCATTAAAAAAACATGGATGTTAATATGGAGATGAGCTTCTTTTGTGACTATAAAAGCCTCCACTGTTTTGAAAAGATTTACATACAGAGTTCCTGTAAGAATTTGTGCCCATGTAGCCTAAAGAACATTTGAGTAGTGTTCGGTCGAGCACCAAAGTGCTCGGGTGCTCGAGTAGAACACCTCGGGATGCTTGGGTGCTCTACCGAGCACCCGAACACAATGGAAGTCATTGGGAGAACCCAAGCATTAAATCAGGCACCCCCTGCTCTGAAGAGGGGAGGGTGTCTGGTTCACAGGAAAAGGTCAGAAATTGATGAAAACACCACTGAAATGGTTCGGGAACAGCATGAGGAGGATTTCCGGATGCATCTTGGACTCCCAAGTCACTGCTAGGAACGATGTTGTCCGAGTAGTACGCCACTTTTACAGACTAACAATAATACGCACCACACCGAAGATAAAATCGATTTTAGAGGAAAAATTGTTAGGAAACATTCTTTCCTGTTTATTTACTTATATATAAAGTGCAAGTGCTACCAAAAATTACAAGGAAGAGGCACTCCGATACACCCTGTATATCACATAAAGGAGGGCCTCATTCACATTGTGGTACAATTGTTCAGGTAGTGGGACTCCTACACTCATAAAGCCTATGCACTAAGTGAAAGGGCTGCCAAAAATTACAAGGAACCGGCACTCCAATACACCCTTTATTACACATAAAGGAGGGCATCATACATACCCTTGAAAAATTATTATTGATGGCCTGCTGGGGACCCTCAAAAACAATAATAGCAAGGGCCTTCTGATGATCCTCTAAAAAATTAGAGGCGAGGGCCTGCTGCTGATCTGACCATCTAAAAAAATTTTGTTGAGGGTCTGCTGGTGAGCTGACTCTCTAAAACATTATGGGCGAGGGCCTGCTGCTGATCTGACCATCTAAAAAATTATGGTTGAGGGTCTGCTGGTGAGCTGGCCATCTAAAACATTATGGGTGAGGGCCTGCTGCTGAGCTGACCATCTAAAACATTAGGGGCGAGGGCCTGCTGCCGAGCTGACCATCTAAAACATTAGGGGCGAAGGCCTGCTGCTGAGTTGACCATCTAAAACATTAGGGATGAGGGTCTGCTGCTGAGCTGACCATCCTAAAACATTATGGGCGAGGGCCTGTTGCTGAGCTGACCATCTAAAACATTATGGGCAAGGGCCTGCTGCTGATCTGACCATCTAAAACATGAGGGGCGAGTGCCTGCTGCTGAGCTGACATAGAAAAAATGATGTTTGAGGGCCTGCTGCTGAGCTGTAGATGACTTTTGGAAATGGGCACACACGCAGCACACCTTCACCAGTAGCTCAGGCAAATTGAGGTAGGTTTTGAGAAACCGCTGAACCACTAAGTTGAACAGGAGGGCGAGGCATGGTATGTGTGTGAGCCTGCCGAGCTCCAAAGCCGCCACCAAGTTACAGATATTATCAGACACAGCCATGCCTGGTTTTAGGTTGAGTGGCGAGAGCCACAGCTCAGTCTGGTTCCTTATACCCTGCCACAGCTCTGCGGTAGTGTGCTGTTTGTCACCTAAACATATTAGTTTAAGTGGGCCCTGTTGCTGCTTCCCCACTGCAGTGCTACACTGCTTCCAGCTACTGACTGATGGCTGACTGGTGCTGCAAGATAGAGGTGGAAGTGGAGGAGGAGGTGGAGGAGGAGAAGGGGGGGTTGCAGCCACTAATGCAGGTGATGGCGGAAAACCGGATGGAAGTAGGGCCTGCAATCCTTGGCGTCGGTAGCACCTGTGCCATCCCAGGGTACGACTCGCCCCCGGCCTCCACAACGTTTACCCAGTGTGCCATCAGGGAAATGTAGCATCCCTGGCCACAAGTCTAAATGGCAACATTTCCAGGGCCAGCAATTTTGAAAGGTGCGCATTTAGTGCTATGGCCTGTGGGTGGGTGGCTGGGTATTTGCGCTTTCGTTCAAAGGCCTGGGTTATGGACATCTGTACGCTGCGCTGGGACACAGTAGTGGATGGTGCTTGCAAAGGTCCAGGTGCAGGGTGGGAGGCATCTGGGCCTGCGTCTTGGACAGGGGATTGGCCAGAACATAACACAGGGGAAGAGGAGGCAGTGGTGTGACCCGCAGACATTGATTGTGGACCCACGCGTTCGGCCCACCTATTAGGGTGCTTTGATGCGATGTGGCAGATCATGCTGGTAGTGGTGAGGTTGCTAGTCCTCACGCCCCTGCTCATTTTGGTATGGCACAGGTTGCAAATGTCAATTCTTTCATTGTCCGCACTTTCCTCACAAAATTGCCAGACTGCGGAACACCTAGCCCTTGGCAAGAGAGATTGCCGCAAGAAGGTACTCCGGGGAAAAGTTGCGGGCCTATTTGGTGTGGCCCGCCTTCTCCCTTTTGCCACCCCACTGCCTCTTCCAGCCTGTTGCAGTGCTGTGGATCCCTCCCCCTCTGTACTGCTGTCCTCGCTCATCTTGCCACCTTCCCAGGTTGGGTCAGTGATTTCATCGTCCACCACCTCTTCCACTTCCTCACTCTTGTCATCCTCCTGTCTTGTTGAACTAACAACAACCTCACTTAGTGACAACTGTGTCTCATTCTCATCATCAACCTCTTGAGACACTAATTGCCATTGACTTATTGGCAACTGTGTCTCATCATCATCATCCACCACCTTGTGAAACAGTAATTGCCATTCCCCACCATCATCTTCTTGTGACTGTGGATGCTCAAGAGTTTGTGCATCAGTGCACACGATCTACTCATGTCCCTCTTCAAGCAGGCTTCGCGAGAGGCCCAAATCAGGGAATGGCGATAAAAAGAGCTCTTCTGAATATCCAAGTGTGGGATCACTTGTTTGCCAAGACTCTCCATGGTGGGAGGAAGGAGGATCGGGGTGAGGATTCTTTTGCTCAAACTCTTGGCTATTGAGACTGGACTTTGTGGAAGACTGGAAGCATTATCTGCTGAAATCCAACCGACCACCTGGTCGCACTGTTGTGACTTCGTGAGTGGTGTCCTGTGCCACCTTGCAAACTGGGACATGAAGCTAGGTATTGTAGATGAGTGTGTTTCTTGTGCTCTGGCAGTAAGCACAGTTTCACCGCGCCACGGCCTCTGCGTGCACCATAAGCAGCACGGCCACTTCTCCGTCCCTTACTTCTCGACTTCTGCATATTAAATGATATATACAGTGGATATAAAATGTCTACACACCCTTGTTAAATTGTCAGGTTTCTATGCTGTAAAGAAATGAGACAAAGATAAATCATTTCAGAACTTTTTCCACCTTTAAGGTGACTTATAAACTGTACCACTCAATTGAAAAACAAACTGAAATCTTTTAGGTGGATGGAAGAAAACAAAAAAAGCTAAAATAATGTGGTATAATTGGGGATGTAGCTGTGTTCAGAATTAAGCAATCACATTTAAAATCATGTTAAATAGGAGTCAGCATACACCTGCCATTATTTAAAGTGCCTATGATTAACCCCAAATAAAGTTCAACTGCTCTAGTTGGTCTTTCCTAAAATTTTCTTAGTCGCATCTCACAGCAAAAGCCATGGTCCACAGAGAGCTTCCAAAGCATCAGAGGGATCTCATTGTTAAAAGGTATCAGTCAGGAGAAGGGTACAAAAGAATTTCCAAGGCATTAGATTTACCATGGAACACAGTGAAGACAGTCATCATCAAGTGGAGAAAATATGGCACAACAGTGACATTACCAAGAACTGGACGTCCCTCCAAAATTGATGAAAAGACGAGAAGAAAACTGGTCTGGGAGGCTACCAAGAGGCCTACAGCAACATTAAAGGAGCGGCAGGAATATCTGGCAAGTACTGGCTGTGTGGTGGTACATGTGACAACAATCACCTGTATTCTTCTGGGCTATGGGGTAGAGTGGCAAGACAAAAGCCTTTTCTTAAGAAAAATATCCAAGCCAGGCTACATTTTGCAAAAACACATCTGAAGTCTCCGAAAAGCATAGTGGGAAAAGGTGTTATGTTCTGATGAAACCAAGGTTGAACTTTTTGGTCCATAATTCCAAAAGATATGTTTGCCGCAAAAACAACACTGCACATCACCAAAAGAACACCATACCCACAGTGGAGCATGGTGGTGGCAGCATCATGCCAAGGGGCTGTTTTTCTTCAGCTGGAACTGGGGCCTTAGTTAAGCTAGAGGGAATTATGAACATTTCCAAATAGCAGTCAATATTGGCACAAAACCTTCAGGCTTCTGCTAGAAAGCTGAACATGAAGAGGAACTTCATCCTTCAGCATGACAACGACCCAAAGCATACATCCAAATAAAGGAATGGCTTCACCAGAAGAAGATTAAAGTTTTGGAATGGCCCAGCCAGAGCCCAGACCTGAATCCGATTAAAAATCTGTGGGGTGATCTGAAGAGGGCTGTGCACAGGAGATGGCTTTGCAATCTGACAGATTTGGAGTGTTTTTGCAAAGAAGAGTGGGCAAATCTTGCCAAGTCAAAATGTGCCATGCTGATAGACTCATACCCAAACAGACTGAGTGCTGTAATAGCAAAGTATTAGTTTAATGGTGTGCACACTTATGCAACCATATTATTTTATTTTTATATTTTTTCTTCCCTCTAAAAGATTTCAGTTTGTTTTTCAATTGAGTGGTACAGTTTATAGGTCACATTAAAGGTGGAAAAAGTTTGGAAATGATTTATCTGTGTCTAATTTTTTTGCATCACAGAAACCTGACATTTTTAAAGGGGTGTGTAGACTTTTTATATCCACTGTATGCTTGCAAGTATGTCACATGTACAGTAGCGCAGGTTTCGTAAGTGTATGCGCAAATAAATGAAACTGAATGTAACTGATATTTAGGATGTGCAACCGTTATACAGGAGATGTAGCGCAGGTAATGTAACTGTCCGCAGCGAACACAGGCTACCAAAAAAGTACACTAAATGTGACAGATATTTTTAGTATGCGCACATGGTAAACAGGAGATGTAGCACAGATAATGTCACTGTCCGCAGCGTCTACGGAAAAAGTACACTGGATGTCACAGATATTTTTAGGATGCGCACACGTTATACAGGAGATGTAGCGCAGGTAATGTAACTGTCCGCAGCGGACACCGTCTACGGAAAAAGTACTCTTGATGTCACAAATCGTGATAGACGAACATCGGCTGGGATGGTGCGCGAATGCGATCAAATGTTCGCGAACCGCAAGTTTGCAGTGGGCCCCTTTTACTTTAATGGCAGGCAAACCTGAAAAACCTTCATCTCATATTTGCAGCCACCAAATACTTAGTAGAAGTGTACAAAAAGTCCCACAACATGGACAGTGACATTCTAGAGGGGGATCAATGACAAAAATTGCAACAAAAAATATGTATATTAATCAGGGGACATTTTTATGCGTCTTAAAGGGAAATTCTCTGAAATGTGCCCTGTTGGAGCCTAGAAAAATGTTATTTTAGGCCACATGAGTACGAACCTTAAAAATAAGGCATTCACCTTACATAAAATAAATTCTGATTATGTGGCTCGAGGTACATTATGCAGTCAATGGATAAAAAATTTACTGTATGCCACTGGATTACAGGCCCCAAACATTAGGCATTCACCGTACAGAAAAGATCAAGTAATTATGTGGCCGAAGGCATATTACACGGTCAATGGATAACAATTTTACTGCAGGCCAGTACAAATACAGGTCAAATACATATGTTTAAAAGAACAAAAAATATAAAATTGGATTAAAAACATGGCTAACGATATCCCCCCTCTTGACAAAACCCCTGGTGTTGAATATCTCAGAGGCCCCAACTATTATGCATTCACCGTACAGAAAAGAACAAGTAAGTATGTGGCTGGAGGTAGATTACACGGTCATTGGATATCAATTTTACAGCAGCAAAACTGCAAACAAATGCTGCACTATATAGAAATGATATAATTGGTATATAACACCCCTGCCTCAATATATATTTTTGGGGGGCAACTGGTATATCACACCAGTAGAAATTATTTGTTCCAATAGCGTTTGGCACTCTGTATAGCTGCAGTATCGCAGCAGAACCGCACAAAACTGCTGCACAATACAAATGCACTATAATATACTTTCTATGTTAGAAAGTATATTATAAGTATATTACATCCCTCAGTAAGTCACACCTATCGATAGAACACCTATACCAGTCCTTAAAAGGACTTTTCTCGCCCTATTAGCTAGCGTTTGGTGTCCCTTACAGCCTGTCCCTGCTCCACACAGCAAACTCTCCCTACACTGGCATAACACTGAATGTAAAATGGCGGCCAGATCAGGTTTATTTATAAGGTAGGGGGTATGTCCATGGGCTGAAACGTCTCAATTGGCTGTCCTGTACCACTTGATGGATGGGTCATGGGTCAAAGTTCTTCACAATGTAAAAGAATATGGCGCCGGCGGACATAGCCATATGTTCGCCCGTTTAGCGAACAATCAAATTTCGCCGCCAAGCGACCGCCGGGCGAACCGCAAGCCCATCTCTAGTCACAGATATTTTTCGGCTGCGCACACAGTTACAAAGGAGATGTAGCACAGATAATGTTGCTGTCTCCAGCGGCCAAACAATTGCAAGCTTTTTAGCGCAGGTTGCACTAAAAATATATATTGCTTCCAGATACAACTATAGTTCTTAAAAGGACTTTTGGGTCTCTAACACCAACCCTGCCTAACCAAAAAATAAAATTCTAATTCCTACACTATCTGACCCTTCTACAGCACAGCTCTCCCTGACTAAGACTGGCCAAACCATGTGCTTTATGGCACCCGATGACGTGTTCTGGCCAGCCAATCACTGTAATGCCAGTAACCAACATGGCTACGGCATTACACTGAGTGTCAGTACTTCCCTGCATGTTTATTGGTGCTCGAGCACATGCGGTATTCGCCGAGCATGCTCGATCATCACTACATTTGAGGTCTTGGCCACAATTGGTGTTTCAATTCATCCCAAAGTTGTTGGATAGGATTGAGGTGAGAGCTCTGTGCAGCCAATCGATCCCCATCAGATACATCACCCCATGTCTATGGACCTCACTTTGTGCACTGGGACACAGTCATGGTGGAAGGGGAGAGAGAGTCTTTCCCAAATTGTTCCAGCAAAGTTAGAAGCTGTGCAACTGTCTGTATTCTGGATCTGTACCAAGCAAATACCTTATAAAGTCATGTGCATGAAGTTTAATACAAGATAAGCATGAAATGCATATCCTATTTTCTTAATAATTTGCCCTCTACCGTATAGTATAATCAGCAAATCTTTAAGCTTGATTTGTGGTTCAGCTATTCAACAAATGGTTGATGACTTTATGGCTAGTGATGATCAAAGTTACGAAAAATTTGATTCGGCTGCTTCTCCAAATTTCACTAAGAAATTAGATTTGTTACGAATTACGTTGTCATAAATCACATTCCTTTGTAAATAGTGGGTGCAATGAGGAGGAACAGCGATTATGCCACTTCCTGTCATTAAACCCCTCAGATGCCGCGTTCATCACTGATCGCAGCATCTGATGTTAAAATGGGGGTCTTTGAGGGGTTAATCAGCAGGTTATTCTATAATACCTATATTTTTCTGCTTTGCACATTTTTTATGCAGATTTTCATCACAGACTCCAATGATATTTGAAGTTATGGACTGAAAACACACACACACAAATATGAAGCAAATACACCACAAACTCTGCAATAGTAATTTTTTCAGCAAAAAACATAGGTGGCACCTGGAATGGATTATGCAGCGATTGCTTACGCCATGTTTAAATCCAGCATGTTAATATTAGGCGTCCATTCAGAAGCCTTATCTACTAGCCAGAACAGCTACAAAGCGCTTTATTACTCTGGAGGGTCCAGCACATCTATATAATATGTGAACAATCCATAACATTCAACGGTCACTGTATAATGCAAAATCTTCCACTTCAGAGGAATTAAACACCTGCTATCAGGTTCCTCACAGATTACAGCTGATTACTGAGGGCTCTAGCACGGTACACCATGTGATCATATTACCGTCTGGGAGCTTTTCCAATAAAAAGGGATGATCCAAAGCAGAAAACCCGAGGCACTGGAAGTCTCGGGATGCCCCACATGTGGGGGAATGGTTGGAGACGCTCGAAAATATACGTAGGACGGAGGAGTTAATAGCAGAGGATGAAGGTTGGGATCAGAAGTATATGAAGTTATGGATGCCATGGCTTCTCATTAAGGGGTCTCAAGCGTTCCATGATTGGCTAGCTCGGGCCAATAATTCTCCAGATGCTCTGGAATGACTAGATGGGGTTTCATGTTAGGATACCTTCCTTGTTTGTCTCCCTACCCTTGTGTGTCTTGTGGTGTTACTGTCTTGTCACGTATGTATGTGTACCGCGGGTCAATTATTCGAGGGATTGCGGGATGCTATTCTGAATAGGTCTTATAAACCACGTTCAGTAGCCTAAACGAAACAATGTTTTGATGTGCATTCTGCAATGTAAATGGACATGATGTTTTATCTATTTGTGCTTTCTTCTTTAATAAAATTGATTGAACAACAAAGCAGAAAACCCCTTTAAAAACCTTCGAGGACCATAAGATTACCGTCATCAATATCAAAATAATTATATTTTTTTCCATTTAAGAATGTATTTGAACAATAAATAAAGCCATTTCCACACTCGTGTCCTTTTTGGGGGAGAAGTTATGACAAGGGACTAATGTGACTATTTAGGTCACTTTTAATGGAAGGCCAAAAGAAGCTAAACATTTTTGTTACGGCAACACTTCAGTTGCTGTAACTAAGCCATTTCATGAAATAACTGGCAAAAAGCTAGATCCATTTGTTGATAACAACTTATGTTGAGTCAAACAAAAAAAAAAAAGAAGTATTTTAAGTTCTTAATCAGACGATACAGGCAATTAAAAACATGGGACAAATACGTCCCTTGGTCCTCAATAGGTTAAATATAATCAGGGTTTACACAAAAATCATACCAAAATTTAGAATTGCCACATATAGCTAAGATGGGCCTTTAGCATTCTAAGGGCATGTTCACATCTATGTTGTAGTCTCTGGCCGCTCATGCAGAAATGTTTTTCCTCTGAAAAAGAAGGCACCTGAATGGACCCCGAATGGGGTTTGTTCAACTCCGTTCATGTCAGAGTGAAAATCATTAGTGTTGATGTAAATGTTCCCTGATCATCCGCTGTCGGGGTCATGAACCCAGGACCTACTGTATGAGTCACAGGCTTAATTGTAGTCAGTTGGAGGATTTTCTCTAACTAAAAGCTATTCTTCAGTGATCGTCCCATCTATAACGGGCTAATAGCTATAGATACATCTCTTTGTATCACCTAAATATTTAAAAAATTTAAAACAAAATACACATTTGTAAACACATTTTGTGTGAATGTATAAACAAAAATAAATATAAATAGATTGTAATTTAAATTTTTTGTAATTACTAAATAAATTGCGGTATACTTTTGCTGTCATTCTATATAGTGTACATACATATATATCATGTCAGTACATTATATGTAGGAATAATACTAGCCAGTTTTTTAGTCAGAGATGAACCTCCCATTGGCTACAGTTAAGCCTGTGGCTCAATTGTCTGTCTCTTATATAGCTGGTCCTGGGTTCAAAACCCGACAGTAGATGCTTTTTTGAATTTGTAAATACACAGAGGTCTCCTCAAGTACAATTAAAACATTGGACTTTTTAAAAGAGCAGCAGCTCCTATGACTCTTTAGAGAAGTGCAGGGACTCTTTACATTGTCCTTGCCAGGCCCCATAGCAAACGCAGGGGTATACCTCCATTGACAGTGCCTCACTGACTATAATGAATACAATAAATAGATTTTCTGCTTTCCTAATGTAGCAGCACTTTTTTGTGTAGTGTAGAAATTATGGCCAATGTAAAATTACTTCTATGATTGTGCCAGCAGAATTCCTAACCTGAGGGAGTCTAATAGTAAAATGTCATATACAGCTAGTGGGTTCCACTAATCCCAGACAGAAAGTACTTAGAAAAAAGCTAGTAGCATGATGATCATTGCTGCTGATTCAGGTGATTCAGTTGTGACTAGTGTTGATCACGAATATTCGAATTTCGAATTTTTATTGCGAATATAGGCACTTCGAAAATTCGCGAATATTTTTTTTAATTAATTTTTTTTTTTTTTTAATCAGTACACATGATACCTCCCTGCTTCTAGCTTGTGGGCCAATAAGACGGCTGCAATATGCTTGACTTTAGGAGAAGTAGTGTTTGCGAATTTTGCTCTATATTTGTTTTTTCGAATATTCGCTATATTGCTATATATTCTTTTTAGAATATTACGAATATTCGAAAAAACGAAGTTATAGCAATATAGCGAATATTCGAAAAAAAAACGAATATAGAGCAATTTAGCTAATATAGTGCTATAATCTTCTTTGTCTAATAGTTGTTAAGTTGAAAAATTCGCAATAAAAATTCGAATACGAAAATTCTAATTACGAAAATTTGCATATTACACAATCATTACATTGCCGACTTTTTAAGAAAAAAAAATCGCGAATTTTCGAATATTCAACGAATATTCTAATAAATATTCGCAAAATATTGCGAATTCGAATATGACCCCTGCCGCTCATACCGGAAAATAACTGATCAGTTTAATCCTAATGCATTCTGAATGGAGAGCAATCCGTTCAGGATGCATCAGTTCAGTCTCTCTTAGGCTGGGTGCAGACCTGAGCATTTTACAGCGCGTTCCTACGCGCTGTAAAACGCTCAACAGGCAAAAACCAATGTTTCCCTATGGGCATGGTTCTCACCTGAGCGTAGTAAAACGCTGTACGCCCCAAGAAGTACAGGAGCTTCTTTGGGGCGTATTGTGGCAGTTTTTCATTGGGTGCCTCTGTGGTCAATCACATAAATGCGCGTACTATGCGCATTTCCAAAATACAAAAACGCCTCAAAAGCCCCCGATAAAACACCTGTAAAAAGCGCTTATCAAATACACTCAGGTGTGAACCCAGCCTTACGGTATTTGGCTGGAGAAAATAACGCATGGTGACTGTATTGAAGTATTATTTGGACAACATATGACAATACTATTTGGGGACCCTACTTTGTGGTCCTTATAATTTGGAACTGTATGGCAGTTCGCCATAGTGGATGCGCCAACAGGAGATCCCACACAGGGCAATATCAGTCAGATTTGTCAGAAGGAGCACCTAAGTGGGGCCTAGAGAAGCTGGGGCCCTAGCGATTTCCAGAGGTTTAGAGATGAGCCTATTTCTAAAATTTGATTCAGGTCCAATTTGTCTGAAATGACCATGTCACCTCTCCAGATAACATGTACAAGATTGTAGACATGACTGTAAACCTAAAAGGAATGTGTCATCAGAAGATTTTTAATTGATAATGTTATTTTTAATTTTCAATGCCAGTTTTCTCACTGGCCACTAAGCCTAATAATAGGCACCACCTCTTGGTCTGTACAGATCCCTTTACTGCATTGACCTGCTTATCTTTCATTCTGATACTGCTTTTAATTATATCAAATCTATGTTTAGATACAGTAGCACAAGATCCACCATTCACAATAGGGGATTGTCAGATCTTATCTATTCTTCCCTTGTACAATGACCTCTGCACGGGTCACAGAGCGTGTCTAGAAAACTCTCCCATAGAAGTCACTGAGGTCCCCTCCTGACCATTGTGTCTATGGACCATGGGGCTGTCGTAATGCTTTCTAAGTTGTAAGAAAAGCTCATAGGGTGGCACCCAAATACAGGCTATTGACAAACATATGAAGTCCTCCAGACAAAATGCCACCTGTAGGTAGTGTAGACCCCCGTAAGTGTCGGGAGGTTACACGTCCAGGAGGACGAAATGTGAGGGTAGTAATGGGATCCTCAGGTATTGACATAAACTAGAGTATTTCCTAGGGAGAGTGAAAGTCAGAAAGCATCAGAGGCAACAGTGAAAGCTTCCGAGATCTGACTGCACTGGCTGATTTATAAATCAAGTCCCTTAACCCTCAATATAGAGTGCTAGCATACAGCACTTGCCATCACATCATTAATATTGGATACCGTGTGCTCAGTAGCGGCACATACATGGTATCTAATAGGGATTACACTGTGGTACCAAACAGTAGGATCCAATGTCCATATTAATGTGGCATACACTAGTACCAGATTGCAAAAGATCCCTATAAACCTATCTAAGAGACTCACAGCTATTACCTGCAGGATGTCTCAACAGCTCTGCAGCTATTGCTGGAGGCATTTAGCGTGCTCCCCAGGTAACATATATCCAGCGCCAACCGGGGCGCAGGATTTAGGACCTGGAGAGAAATATAATGTACAGAAGTTGCTCTGCTCAACACTTTTCAACTAAATTGTATCATCAGGAGCATAGGCAAGTAACAACAAGTAGACTACAAGATGTGACCACACTGGTGGTCTAAATAAGAGGACATACTGTGGTAATGTGGGGCTGTGATAATGGAGACTGCATACAAGAGCTGCTGCTCATTAGTCACATCCCCACCTCCTCTCTGTACTTCATGTCTCCTCATGAACTCCATTCCTACAGAGATTCAGCTGAAGATCTTATCAGCTGTATTCAGGACTATAATCCCTGACAAGCAGAGCAGAAAGGAGGATGAGGCAGCTCTTTAGCTCAGTGTTGTGAAGTCCTGCTGTGTGATTATGACAGGTTTTGTGTGTACTAATAGGATGGCGGCCATTTTATTTCCCCTGATGATTGCTCCCCAGGCAAAATGAACCATTATAACTAATGAAAGGTATTTGGGAATATGTTTATACTAAAGTAATATATAAGTATTTTAATTTACTAAAAGGGAACCTGTCACCGGGATTTTGTGCATAGAGCTGAGGACATGGGTTGCTAGATGGCCGCTAGCACATCCGCAATACCCAGTCCCCATAGCTCTGTGTGCTTTTATTGTGTAAAAAAAATTAACCTGAGATGAGTCCTCTACAGGAGATGAGTCCAGCGTGAAGGAGCCCAGCACCGCCCCGCATCCTCAGAATTTCCTCCTTGCTCCCCAAAGTCAGAAAGACAGAGCGCCGTAATCTCGCGATGCGTGAGCTAGCGCATGCACAGTTCATTCTCTGAGGCTGATGCCAGCACAGGGAAGGAACACTATGACTACACTGCACATGCGCTAGCTCGCGCCTTGCTAGATTACGGCGCTCTAGTTTTCTGACGTCGGGTAGCAAGGAGAAGATTCGGAGGATGTGGGGCGGTGCTGGGCTCCTTCACGCTAGACTCATCTCAGGTACAGGACTCATCTCAGGGTAATTTACATATGTATCAAATCGTTTTTTTTACACAATAAAAGCACACAGAGCTATGGGGACTTGGTATTGCGGATGTGCTAGCGGCCATCTAGCAACCCATGTCCTCAGCTCTATACACAAAATCCTGGTGACAGGTTCCCTTTAATTACTGGAGAACCCCTTAAAGCTCCATTCACACGTCCGCAATGTGTTTTGCGGATACACGGAGACACGGATCCGCAAAACACGGAAAGCGGCAATGTGCGTTCCGCATTTTGCGGACCGCACATTGCCGACATAATAGAATATGCCTGTTCTTGTCCGCAATTGCGGACAAGAATAGGACATGTTCTATTTTTTGGCGGAAACGGAATCACGGATGCGGAAGTGCGGATCCGCAAATGTGGATGCGGACAGCACATTCCGTCCCCATAGAGAATGAATGGGTCCGCACCCTTTCCGCAAAATTGCGGAAAGGATGCGGACCCATTTTGCGCACGTGTGAATGGAGCCTTAAGCATGTAAGTGGCTCAAAACATGACTGGGGCAGTTATCTCTGTATTGGGTATTTGATACTGCAATCCCTACAGCTGCCACTAGAGGCAGACTACTGTACTGCTTTCCCTTAATCTCACTGATATTTCAGTATGAGGTTAGCTCTAGAGATGAGCGAACTCGAACTGTATAGTTCGGGTTCGTACCGAATTTTGGGGTGTCCGTGACACGGACCCGAACCCGGACATTTTCGTAAAAGTCCGGGTTCGGGTTCGGTGTTCGTCGCTTTCTTCGCGCTTTTGTGACGCTTTCTTGGCGCTTTTTGAAAGGCTGCAAAGCAGCCAATCAACAAGCGTCATACTACTTGCCCCAAGAGGCCATCACAGCCATGCCTACTATTGGCATGGCTGTGATTGGCCAGAGCACCATGTGACCCAGCCTCTATTTAAGCTGGAGTCACATAGCGCCGCCCGTCACTCTGCTCTGATTAGCGTAGGGAGAGGTTGCGGCTGCGACAGTAGGGCGAGATTAGGCAGATTAACTCCTCCAAAGGACTTGATTAACTGATCGATCTGCAGCTGTGGATCATTGAGCTGCTGATCCTCAATTGCTCACTGTTTTTAGGCTGCCCAGACCGTTTGTCAGTCACATTTTTCTGGGGTGATCGGCGGCCATTTTGTGTCTTGTGGTGCGCCAGCACAAGCTGCGACCAAGTGCATTTAACCCTCAATGGTGTGGTTGTTTTTTGGCTAAAGCCTACATCAGGGTGAAGCTGTCACACCAAGTGCATTTAACCAGCAATAGTCTGTTCATTTTTTGGCCATATACAAAATCAGGGGCAAGCTGCGCCTGTCACCAAGTGCATTTAACCCTCAATGGTGTGGTTGTTTTTTGGCTAAAGCCTACATCAGGGTGAAGCTGTCACACCAAGTGCATTTAACCAGCAATAGTCTGTTCATTTTTTGGCCATATACTAAATCAGGGGCAAGCTGCGCCTGTCACCAAGTGCATTTAACCCTCAATGGTGTGGTTGTTTTTTGGCTAAAGCCTACATCAGGGTGAAGCTGTCACACCAAGTGCATTTAACCAGCAATAGTCTGTTTATTTTTTGGCCATATCCCAGTCTAATTCTGTCACTAAATCCATACCGGTCACCCAGCGCCTAAATACTAGGCCTCAAATTTATATCCCGCTAAATCTGTCCTTAGTGCTGTAGCTGGGCGAGTTATTTAGTGTCCGTTCAAGCACATTTCTTGTTCTGGGTTGAAATACAATTCCCAATTTAGCAATTTCATAATTTAGTGGTTTCTGCTATATCAGAGCTATTTGAAATCTATCCCTAAAAGGGTATATAATATTCAAGGTGCACATTGGGTCATTCAGAATAACTTCACACACACCCGCTACTGTGTATTTCCAAGTCTAATTCTGGCACTAAACCCATACCTGTCACCCAGCGCCTAAATACTAGGCCTCAAATTTATATCCCGCTAAATCTGTCCTTAGTGCTGTAGCTGGGCGAGTTATTTAGTGTCCGTTCAAGCACATTTCTTGTTCTGGGTTGAAATACAATTCCCAATTTAGCAATTTCATAATTTAGTGGTTTCTGCTATATCAGAGCTATTTGAAATCTATCCCTAAAAGGGTATATAATATTCAAGGTGCACATTGGGTCATTCAGAATAACTTCACACACACCCGCTACTGTGTATTTCCAAGTCTAATTCTGGCACTAAACCCATACCTGTCACCCAGCGCCTAAATACTAGGCCTCAAATTTATATCCCGCTAAATCTGTCCTTAGTGCTGTAGCTGGGCGAGTTATTTAGTGTCCGTTCAAGCACATTTCTTGTTCTGGGTTGAAATACAATTCCCAATTTAGCAATTTCATAATTTAGTGGTTTCTGCTATATCAGAGCTATTTGAAATCTATCCCTAAAAGGGTATATAATATTCAAGGTGCACATTGGGTCATTCAGAATAACTTCACACACACCCGCTACTGTGTATTTCCAAGTCTAATTCTGGCACTAAACCCATACCTGTCACCCAGCGCCTAAATACTAGGCCTCAAATTTATATCCCGCTAAATCTGTCCTTAGTGCTGTAGCTGGGCGAGTTATTTAGTGTCCGTTCAAGCACATTTCTTGTTCTGGGTTGAAATACAATTCCCAATTTAGCAATTTCATAATTTAGTGGTTTCTGCTATATCAGAGCTATTTGAAATCTATCCCTAAAAGGGTATATAATATTCAAGGTGCACATTGGGTCATTCAGAATAACTTCACACACACCCGCTACTGTGTATTTCCAAGTCTAATTCTGGCACTAAACCCATACCTGTCACCCAGCGCCTAAATACTAGGCCTCAAATTTATATCCCGCTAAATCTGTCCCTAGTGCTGTAGCTGGGCGAGTTATTTAGTGTCCGTTCAAGCACATTTCTTGTTCTGGGTTGAAATACAATTCCCAATTTAGCAATTTCATAATTTAGTGGTTTCTGCTATATCAGAGCTATTTGAAATCTATCCCTAAAAGGGTATATAATATTCAAGGTGCACATTGGGTCATTCAGAATAACTTCACACACACCCGCTACTGTGTATTTCCAAGTCTAATTCTGGCACTAAACCCATACCTGTCACCCAGCGCCTAAATACTAGGCCTCAAATTTATATCCCGCTAAATCTGTCCTTAGTGCTGTAGCTGGGCGAGTTATTTAGTGTCCGTTCAAGCACATTTCTTGTTCTGGGTTGAAATACAATTCCCAATTTAGCAATTTCATAATTTAGTGGTTTCTGCTATATCAGAGCTATTTGAAATCTATCCCTAAAAGGGTATATAATATTCAAGGTGCACATTGGGTCATTCAGAATAACTTCACACACACCCGCTACTGTGTATTTCCAAGTCTAATTCTGGCACTAAACCCATACCTGTCACCCAGCGCCTAAATACTAGGCCTCAAATTTATATCCCGCTAAATCTGTCCTTAGTGCTGTAGCTGGGCGAGTTATTTAGTGTCCGTTCAAGCACATTTCTTGTTCTGGGTTGAAATACAATTCCCAATTTAGCAATTTCATAATTTAGTGGTTTCTGCTATATCAGAGCTATTTGAAATCTATCCCTAAAAGGGTATATAATATTCAAGGTGCACATTGGGTCATTCAGAATAACTTCACACACACCCGCTACTGTGTATTTCCAAGTCTAATTCTGGCACTAAACCCATACCTGTCACCCAGCGCCTAAATACTAGGCCTCAAATTTATATCCCGCTAAATCTGTCCCTAGTGCTGTAGCTGGGCGAGTTATTTAGTGTCCGTTCAAGCACATTTCTTGTTCTGGGTTGAAATACAATTCCCAATTTAGCAATTTCATAATTTAGTGGTTTCTGCTATATCAGAGCTATTTGAAATCTATCCCTAAAAGGGTATATAATATTCAAGGTGCACATTGGGTCATTCAGAATAACTTCACACACACCCGCTACTGTGTATTTCCAAGTCTAATTCTGGCACTAAACCCATACCTGTCACCCAGCGCCTAAATACTAGGCCTCAAATTTATATCCCGCTAAATCTGTCCTTAGTGCTGTAGCTGGGCGAGTTATTTAGTGTCCGTTCAAGCACATTTCTTGTTCTGGGTTGAAATACAATTCCCAATTTAGCAATTTCATAATTTAGTGGTTTCTGCTATATCAGAGCTATTTGAAATCTATCCCTAAAAGGGTATATAATATTCAAGGTGCACATTGGGTCATTCAGAATAACTTCACACACACCCGCTACTGTGTATTTCCAAGTCTAATTCTGGCACTAAACCCATACCTGTCACCCAGCGCCTAAATACTAGGCCTCAAATTTATATCCCGCTAAATCTGTCCCTAGTGCTGTAGCTGGGCGAGTTATTTAGTGTCCGTTCAAGCACATTTCTTGTTCTGGGTTGAAATACAATTCCCAATTTAGCAATTTCATAATTTAGTGGTTTCTGCTATATCAGAGCTATTTGAAATCTATCCCTAAAAGGGTATATAATATTCAAGGTGCACATTGGGTCATTCAGAATAACTTCACACACACCCGCTACTGTGTATTTCCAAGTCTAATTCTGGCACTAAACCCATACCTGTCACCCAGCGCCTAAATACTAGGCCTCAAATTTATATCCCGCTAAATCTGTCCTTAGTGCTGTAGCTGGGCGAGTTATTTAGTGTCCGTTCAAGCACATTTCTTGTTCTGGGTTGAAATACAATTCCCAATTTAGCAATTTCATAATTTAGTGGTTTCTGCTATATCAGAGCTATTTGAAATCTATCCCTAAAAGGGTATATAATATTCAAGGTGCACATAGGGTCATTCAGAATAACTTCACACACCCGCTACTGTGCATTTCCAAATCTAATTCTGTCACTAAACCCATACCTGTCACCCAGCGCCTAAATACTAGGCCTCAAATTTATATCCCGCTAAATCTCTCGTTACCGCTGTCCTGTTGTGGCTGGGAAAGTTATTTAGTGTCCGTCAAAGCACATTTTTTGTTCTGGGTTGAAATACAATTCCCAATTTAGCAATTTCATAATTTAGTCGTTTCTGCTATATCAGAGCTATTTGAAATCTATCCCTAAAAGGGTAGATCATATTGAAGGTGCACATAGGGTCATTCAGAATAACTTCACACACACGCTTCTGTGCATTTCCAAGTCTAATTCTGTCACTAAATCCATACCGGTCACCCAGCGCCTAAATACTAGGCCTCAAATTTATATCCCGCTGAATTTGAATACAATACATTGGGCCAAATAATATATTTGTTGTTGTGGTGAACCATAACAATGAGAAAAACATCTAGTAAGGGACGCGGACGTGGACATGGTCGTGGTGGTGTTAGTGGACCCTCTGGTGCTGGGAGAGGACGTGGCCGTTCTGCCACATCCACACGTCCTAGTGTACCAACTACCTCAGGTCCCAGTAGCCGCCAGAATTTACAGCGATATATGGTGGGGCCCAATGCCGTTCTAAGGATGGTAAGGCCTGAGCAGGTACAGGCATTAGTCAATTGGGTGGCCGACAGTGGATCCAGCACGTTCACATTATCTCCCACCCAGTCTTCTGCAGAAAGCGCACAGATGGCGCCTGAAAACCAACCCCATCAGTCTGTCACATCACCCCCATGCATACCAGGGAAACTGTCTCAGCCTCAAGTTATGCAGCAGTCTCTTATGCTGTTTGAAGACTCCGCTGGCAGGGTTTCCCAAGGGCATCCACCTAGCCCTTCCCCAGCGGTGAAAGACATAGAATGCACTGACGCACAACCACTTATGTTTCCTGATGATGAGGACATGGGAATACCACCTCAGCATGTCTCTGATGATGACGAAACACAGGTGCCAACTGCTGCGTCTTTCTGCAGTGTGCAGACTGAACAGGAGGTCAGGGATCAAGACTGGGTGGAAGACGATGCAGGGGACGATGAGGTCCTAGACCCCACATGGAATGAAGGTCGTGCCACTGACTTTCACAGTTCGGAGGAAGAGGCAGTGGTGAGACCGAGCCAACAGCGTAGCAAAAGAGGGAGCAGTGGGCAAAAGCAGAACACCCGCCGCCAAGAGACTCCGCCTGCTACTGACCGCCGCCATCTGGGACCGAGCACCCCAAAGGCAGCTTCAAGGAGTTCCCTGGCATGGCACTTCTTCAAACAATGTGCTGACGACAAGACCCGAGTGGTTTGCACGCTGTGCCATCAGAGCCTGAAGCGAGGCATTAACGTTCTGAACCTGAGCACAACCTGCATGACCAGGCACCTGCATGCAAAGCATGAACTGCAGTGGAGTAAACACCTTAAAACCAAGGAAGTCACTCAGGCTCCCCCTGCTACCTCTTCTGCTGCTGCCGCCTCGGCCTATTCTGCTGCTGCCGCCTCGGCCTCTTCCTCCGCCTCTGGAGGAACGTTGGCACCTGCCGCCCAGCAAACAGGGGATGTACCACCAACACCACCACCACCACCTCCGTCACCAAGCGTCTCAACCATGTCACACGCCAGCGTTCAGCTCTCCATCTCACAAACATTTGATAGAAAGCGTAAATTCCCACCTAGCCACCCTCGATCCCTGGCCCTGAATGCCAGCATTTCTAAACTACTGGCCTATGAAATGCTGTCATTTAGGCTGGTGGACACAGACAGCTTCAAACAGCTCATGTCGCTTGCTGTCCCACAGTATGTTGTTCCCAGCCGCCACTACTTCTCCAAGAGAGCCGTGCCTTCCCTGCACAACCAAGTATCCGATAAAATCAAGTGTGCACTGCGCAACGCCATCTGTGGCAAGGTCCACCTAACCACAGATACGTGGACCAGTAAGCACGGCCAGGGACGCTATATCTCCCTAACTGCACACTGGGTAAATGTAGTGGCAGCTGGGCCCCAGGCGGAGAGCTGTTTGGCGCACGTCCTTCCGCCGCCAAGGATCGCAGGGCAACATTCTTTGCCTCCTGTTGCCACCTCCTCCTTCTCGGCTTCCTCCTCCTCTTCTTCCACCTGCTCATCCAGTCAGCCACACACCTTCACCACCAACTTCAGCACAGCCCGGGGTAAACGTCAGCAGGCCATTCTGAAACTCATATGTTTGGGGGACAGGCCCCACACCGCACAGGAGTTGTGGCGGGGTATAGAACAACAGACCGACGAGTGGTTGCTGCCGGTGAGCCTCAAGCCCGGCCTGGTGGTGTGTGATAATGGGCGAAATCTCGTTGCAGCTCTGGGACTAGCCAATTTGACGCACATCCCTTGCTTGGCGCATGTGCTGAATTTGGTGGTGCAGAAGTTCATTCACAACTACCCCGACATGTCAGAGCTGCTGCATAAAGTGCGGGCCGTCTGTTCGCGCTTCCGGCGTTCACATCCTGCTGCTGCTCGCCTGTCTGCGCTACAGCGTAACTTCGGCCTTCCCGCTCACCGCCTCATATGCGACGTGCCCACCAGGTGGAACTCCACCTTGCACATGCTGGACAGACTGTGCGAGCAGCAGCAGGCCATAGTGGAGTTTCAGCTGCAGCACGCACGGGTCAGTCGCACTACAGAACAGCACCACTTCACCACCAATGACTGGGCCTCCATGCGAGACCTGTGTGCCCTGTTGCGCTGTTTCGAGTACTCCACCAACATGGCCAGTGGCGATGACACCGTTATCAGCGTTACAATACCACTTCTATGTCTCCTTGAGAAAACACTTAGGGCGATGATGGAAGAGGAGGTGGCCCAGGAGGAGGAGGAGGAGGAGGAGGAAGAGGGGTCATTTTTAGCACTTTCAGGCCAGTCTCTTCGAAGTGACTCAGAGGGAGGTTTTTGGCAACAGCAGAGGCCAGGTACAAATGTGGCCAGCCAGGGCCCACTACTGGAGGACGAGGAGGACGAGGATGAGGAGGAGGTGGAGGAGGATGAGGATGAAGCATGGTCACAGCGGGGTGGCACCCAACGCAGCTCGGGTCCATCACTGGTGCGTGGCTGGGGGGAAAGGCAGGACGATGACGATACGCCTCCCACAGAGGACAGCTTGTCCTTATCCCTGGGCAGCCTGGCACACATGAGCGACTACATGCTGCAGTGCCTGCGCAACGACAGCAGAGTTGCCCACATTTTAACCTGTGCGGACTACTGGGTTGCCACCCTGCTGGATCCACGCTACAAAGACAATGTGCCCACCTTACTTCCTGCACTGGAGCGTGATAGGAAGATGCGCGAGTACAAGCGCACGTTGGTAGACGCGCTACTGAGAGCATTCCCAAATGTCACAGGGGAACAAGTGGAAGCCCAAGGCCAAGGCAGAGGAGGAGCAAGAGGTCGCCAAGGCAGCTGTGTCACGGCCAGCTCCTCTGAGGGCAGGGTTAGCATGGCAGAGATGTGGAAAACTTTTGTCAACACGCCACAGCTAACTGCACCACCACCTGATACGCAACGTGTTAGCAGGAGGCAACATTTCACTAACATGGTGGAACAGTACGTGTGCACACCCCTCCACGTACTGACTGATGGTTCGGCCCCATTCAACTTCTGGGTCTCTAAATTGTCCACGTGGCCAGAGCTAGCCTTTTATGCCTTGGAGGTGCTGGCCTGCCCGGCAGCCAGCGTTTTGTCTGAACGTGTATTCAGCACGGCAGGGGGCGTCATTACAGACAAACGCAGCCGCCTGTCTACAGCCAATGTGGACAAGCTGACGTTCATAAAAATGAACCAGGCATGGATCCCACAGGACCTGTCCGTCCCTTGTCCAGATTAGACATTAACTACCTCCCCATAACCATATATTATTGGACTCCAGGGCACTTCCTCATTCAATCCTATTTTTATTTTCATTTTACCATTATATTGCGAGGCTACCCAAAGTTGAATGAACCTCTCCTCTGCCTGTGTGCCGGGGCCTAAATATATGCCAATGGACTGTTGCAGTGGTGGCTGACATGAAGCCTGATTCTCTGCTATGACATGCAGACTAATTCTCTGCTGACATGAAGCCAGATTGTCTGTTACGGGACCTCTCTCCTCTGCCTGGGTGCTGGGCCTAAATTTATGACAATGGACTGTTGCAGTGGTGGCTGACGTGAAGCCTGATTCTCTGCTATGACATGCAGACTGATTCTCTGCTGACATGAAGCCAGATTGTCTGTTACGGGACCTCTCTGCTCTGCCTGTGTGCTAGGCCTAAATATATGCCAATGGACTGTTGCAGTGGTGGGTGACGTGAAGCCTCATTCTCTGCTATGACATGCAGACTGATTCTCTGCTGACATGAAGCCAGATTGTCTGTTACGGGACCTCTCTCCTCTGCCTGTGTGCTAGGCCTAAATATATGCCAATGGACTGTTGCAGTGGTGGGTGACGTGAAGCCTGATTCTCTGCTATGACATGCAGACTGATTCTCTGCTGTCATGAAGCCAGATTGTCTGTTACGGGACCTCTCTGCTCTGCCTGTGTGCTAGGCCTAAATATATGCCAATGGACTGTTGCAGTGGTGGGTGACGTGAAGCCTCATTCTCTGCTATGACATGCAGACTGATTCTCTGCTGACATGAAGCCAGATTGTCTGTTACGGGACCTCTCTGCTCTGCCTGTGTGCTAGGCCTAAATATATGCCAATGGACTGTTGCAGTGGTGGGTGACGTGAAGCCTCATTCTCTGCTATGACATGCAGACTGATTCTCTGCTGTCATGAAGCCAGATTGTCTGTTACGGGACCTCTCTGCTCTGCCTGTGTGCTAGGCCTAAATATATGCCAATGGACTGTTGCAGTGGTGGGTGACGTGAAGCCTCATTCTCTGCTATGACATGCAGACTAATTCTCTGCTGACATGAAGACAGATTCTCTGTTACGGGACCTCTCTCCTCTGCCTGTGTGTGTGCTGGGCCTAAATATATGCCAATGGACTGTTGCAGTGGTGGCTGACGTGAAGCCTGATTCTCTGCTATGACATGCAGACTAATTCTCTGCTGACATGAAGACAGATTCTCTGTTACGGGACCTCCCTCCTCTGCCTGGGTGCTGGGCCTAAATATATGCCAATGGACTGTTGCAGTGGTGGCTGACGTGAAGCCTCATTCTCTGCTATGACATGCAGACTAATTCTCTGCTGACATGAAGACAGATTCTCTGTTACGGGACCTCCCTCCTCTGCCTGGGTGCTGGGCCTAAATATATGCCAATGGACTGTTGCAGTGGTGGCTGACGTGAAGCCTCATTCTCTGCTATGACATGCAGACTGATTCTCTGCTGACATGAAGCCAGATTCTCTGTTACGGGACCTCTCTCCTCTGCCTGTGTGTGTGCTGGGCCTAAATATATGCCAATGGACTGTTGCAGTGGTGGCTGACGTGAAGCCTCATTCTCTGCTATGACATGCAGACTAATTCTCTGCTGACATGAAGACAGATTCTCTGTTACGGGACCTCTCTCCTCTGCCTGGGTGCCGGGGCCTAAATATCTGAGAATGGACTGTTCCAGTGGTGGGTGACGGGAAGCCAGATTCTCTGCTATGGAACCTCTCTCCAATTGATTTTGGTTAATTTTTATTTATTTAATTTTTATTTTAATTCATTTCCCTATCCACATTTGTTTGCAGGGGATTTACCTACATGTTGCTGCCTTTTGCAGCCCTCTAGCTCTTTCCTGGGCTGTTTTACAGCCTTTTTAGTGCCGAAAAGTTCGGGTCCCCATTGACTTCAATGGGGTTCGGGTTCGGGACGAAGTTCGGATCGGGTTCGGATCCCGAACCCGAACATTTCCGGGATGTTCGGCCGAACTTCTCGAACCCGAACATCCAGGTGTTCGCTCAACTCTAGTTAGCTCCTAACCTTCCTCTAGTGGTGGTTACTAGTGTTGAGCGGCATGTCCCATATCCGAATTCGCGAAATTTCGCGAATATTCGAAAGAATATTCGTAAAATATTCGCGAATATTCGAATTCGTTATTATTTTGCATATGCGATAATTCGAATTTTCGCATCGCATAATACATATTATGCTATGCAAAATTCGCATGTGCGCTAATGAAATCGCCTTACGAAGATTCGCAACTCAATTCAATCACTAATGTATGAATGCAAAGCCCTTTGCCTCTGTTCTGGGACAAGTGTAGATATTCGCATGTGCGCTAATAAAATTGCCTTACGAAGATTCGCACCTCAATCACTTTCTAGGCAATGTGAGTAAGATCTGAGCTGTTGGACTTTTGGGAATCAATCGAGATACAGTGGGGGGTGATGACTGTAGTTGACAGAGTACAGATCAATGTAATCTGTAAGGTGGAAACTAAAATAAAAAATACAAATATTCGTAAATCGAATTTTACAAAGTTCTAAGTATTTCGCGAATATGGTGCTATACTATATGAATGCACAGGCCTTTGCCTTCTCTGTTCTGGGGACAAGTGTAGATATTCGCATGTGCGCTAATAAAATCGCCTTACGAAGATTCGCAACTCAATTCAATCACTAATGTATGAATGCAAAGCCCTTTGCCTCTGTTCTGGGACAAGTGCCGATATTCGCCTGTGCGCTAATAAAATCGCCTTACGAAGATTCGCAACTCAATTCACTAATGTATGAATGCAAAGCCCTTTGCCTCTGTTCTGGGACAAGTGCCGATATTCGCCTGTGCGCTAATAAAATCGCCTTACGAAGATTCGCAACTCAATTCACTAATGTATGAATGCAAAGCCCTTTGCCTCTGTTCTGGGACAAGTGCCGATATTCGCATGTGCGCTAATAAAATCGCCTTACGAAGATTCGCGCCTCAATCACTTTCTAGGCAATGTGAGTAAGATCTGAGCTTTTGGACCTTTGGGAAACAATCAATTATATGTGTACTGTAATTTTGTTAAAAAAAAAAAAAAATCCGAATATTCGTTTTCACGAATATATAGCACTATATTCGAAATATTCGCGAGATCGCGAAGTTGCGATATTCGCGAAAAAAATTCGCTTTTCGAATATTCGCGCTCAACACTAGTGGCTACCGAGCTAGCTAGAACAGTTTTTTTTTTATTCAAGTCTATGCAGGATACTTAGACCTCTGATGACTATAAATATATAAGACATTAGCCAGTGAAATCTCTTTAAGGTTATTTCAAGTTAGATGTGAAGTACTGCACTAATGATTTCTGTGGCTCACTGATTAGAACACCACTTAAGGACTTCACATGTAGCAGACACGAAGATTTTTGCTATTGTTTTGCACTGCAAAGAACGATACAATGCAATTGAATTGAGGTTTCCATAACTCCATTCGGTCAGCAATTTTCTTTGCACCAAAATCCATGGCACGAAATAGCAGAAATTTCCTATGGAATGCGTGCTCAGCAACAGGGCAAGCTCCCCACTCTCAGCCAACTAGTAGCTGCAAGAAGGTCTATGCTATCCTTGGACACAAGACACCTTCATGTACAGATGTGTCCACCCTTACCTTATTTCAAATTTGGTCAAGGTCAATACGACATCTCAATATGCTAGCAAAAACCGTGACAGAATGCAACTCACAACACAACCACTGGGTGGCTGCATATAGACACATATTGGATTGACATCTTGTGACGGAATATCACAAAGTAATGTTTTTTTTTATAATGCTACTCTAGTCATCTTTTGCAAAAAAAAAATTATATATATATTGCGCTAATCAGAAAGGCATAGAAGAACACATAAAATGTACAGAGAGATGGTAAATTTAAAAAAAATCCATATATCCGTGTGAAAATATCATCCATAAAGTCAATCATCGTTTAGGAAAAGGGGGTTTAAAATATGAGGAGATTAATTGATCTCAGAGCTCTGTTTACTGCACTTAGACATCATTTTGTACTTTGGGTGGGGGAGGGGAAGCATTATAGTCTACAGCTATGTATTTGCATTCTATGTTAGCACTTGTTACAAAGCACATTTTTTTTATCTTGTTCTCATTTCCATTTTATACATGGTCATTCTTTACCGCTTATTTTGCACACAATAGAGTCTTCTCTTCTGCTACATAATATGTCTCCTGTCAAAATTGGTTAAAAAAAAAACAGGAACTGTGATAATGGAAAACATATTCAGCAAAATTGATGGCACAATGAACAAAACCTCCCCGTCCTCTTTAGATATACAGAAATCCCATCCATTATGCCGTATAAAGCTCTCGGTTCATCTTTGTATATCGCTGCTAGTGCTGAAGGAAATCTACATTATATGTTATCTAGATGCCTTACACCCAGTGTGACATTTATGATGATACCGACTTATAAAGTTCTTTTCCTAATAGGTTTCTTTATGTATTTTCCACTGTAAAAACACCTGTCACTATCACCGCTGTACGCGGCAGTAACTACGGCATATCAAGGAGAATACCTGCCTGCAAGGGATTTTGGCTTCAGACAGCTCATTACCAAATACTCCATTAGGATCTGTGTATCTTATTGAGGACTCTCCCGCTAGTGGAGAGCGAGTACAGCTCTCACTTTCGGGGACCTGGCAGATCTAAGAATTACATGGGGCAGGTGTGTGAGCTGTGTGGTTGCACACAGTGCATCTGGCAACTCTACTGAAGGGGGCGTTTCACATAGCCTTGTCCAGCAAGCCCCTGAGGAGCCAGAGTGGAGAAAGGGAGCAGGGGCGTAGTGCAAAAGTTCCGCTTGGGCCCCGCTTCCCTCAGTGCTTTGTGACCAGTGGCAGGGGAGCACATAGCCTTCCTTCTGCCTGATGCAAAAATTGAAACAGCAACCTCCACATGCCAAATTCTTGACCTAACCCCTTCTCTCCAGCCAGAGGACTAACTTAAACATTCTGGGCCCCAGGGCAAAATCTATAACAGAGCCCTCCCAGCATGCACTTTGTATAATACCAGTGTCTTCTTATGTGGCACAAGAGTTTTTGGACCACCTAAGGCTCCTGTGCCTTGTAGCGACTGCTACCTGTAAACCCCTTATAGCTATGCCCCTGGAAGGGAGTAGTGGTGGTTCTGGCTGTCTCAGTCAATCACGGTGGCTTTCCTCACACTGGTGCTCCCTAGGGCTCTGTTGTAAAAGGAGGGTGCACACTTTCTTCCCTCGGGGCGCACCCCAGTTATGGGACTTGCCTGACGGTAGTTGGGGTGCCCATGATACTAAATGTCTGTAGGAGTATAAGGCAGTGTGTGTGGAATGCAATGGTCAGTGTACAGAGTAGGAGTCAGAAAACTAAGCCAGAGGTAGTGCAAAATGGGAGATGTAATACACCTAACTATAGCTAAACATAGTTCCAACTATATATAGTGCAATTCTATCCCAGATAGTGATGTATGGATTAAGGCAAGGATGGAAGTTATGGCACTCTTTCCTCTCTATCCTGCTAAAGTCTCTTTCAGTGGAATCTATGGCTGGCAACAGTATCTTGGCAATAGTGGCTGTAATATCCATTGGAGGATATAGGGTTTTAAAGGCATGTCTGTCTAGGGCATGTCCAAGTGTCAAGGGTGTCTTAACAGTGTCCCTCACTAGCAGAAAAGTTTGATTTGCTGAGGTAGCAGATTACCTTGTTGACTCTTATGCTTGGTCATGCAGATTCTAAGTTCTCCTTTATCTTCCTCTCTTTGTTTCCTTTGTCTTTGTGTAGAAATGCACAGATCTGTTAGTCTTGGAAGCTTTCTTGAGCTTAAGAAGAAGGCACATAGGTCACTGCTTCCTCCCTCTCTGAACTCTCTCTATACAATGACAAGATCTAGGGGTGGAGCCAGCCACCACCTAGCAAACTGCAAGGGCTGAGTCTGGATTGTTAACCCTAACTGTGCCATCCATACACAGTTATGCTGGGTACAATGCAAAAACATAACAATATATAACAAACCATTTGCCCTGCTATGGGGTACTGCCCTTGCACCAGATAATTATGACCACTGTAAAGATTAAATGGATTGTCCACGTTTTAGTGATGTATTCATTGAGTGTTTGATGATGTGTATAGTATATTATATAGTAATATTTTTGCAGAGTACGGTGGTTGTGATGACACTGTATATAACATATTGTCAAGGGGTTCCTTTTAACAAAAAGGCATCATTCCACTTGGACACCGCCTTTAAAGGAAAATGAATGAGGGAAAAAAGCTTAGAAAGTTCTAAAATAAGAAAACAAATGCCTCTCACCTTACCACCCCCCCCCCTTCCCCGCGGCTCTGCTTCTGATACTTCCCAGGTCCGTCACTGGTTCCCTTACTGTCTGCTCCCTCTCAACACAGACATGGGACCACTGCAGCCAATCACTGGCTGTTGTAGGTCACCACTAATTCCCAGTGAGGGACCTGGGAAGCATTGGAATAAGAGCGGTGAGCTGAATATAAAGCATTATTTTAGAATATTCTCAGCTACTGTATTTTCTAAACACCTTTTCCCGGCTGCACAATCCCTTTAAAAAAACGCGGCTCAAAATCTTCCCTTCTCTCATCTTATCATCAAGAGCAGTGTGATGCACCCAGACTATATCAGCCTTCTAATTAACATTCCTCACCATTATTGATGCATATGAATGCCGAATAAAATGTGATCATTAATTATAATAAGTAACATTTAATATAGAGTTGTAAAATAAAACCCTAATTGGATAAAAAGTCACAGAGCAGACGAGTTGCATTTTTAGAGTAAATGTTGGTTTTTATGCTGCTGTCAAGATGGAAAACTGGTGAGTGCAACTCTATTATAAAATTACATTTAATTAGGTCATTACTGTGCAATACAGTAAAAAAATAAAATAAAAAAAGCCCAAATCGCATTGTAGCTATTAATAAACTTTTTGATTTGCCCCAGTACTTGGAATTTGGGTGACAGACCATGCAAAGGCTTCATTATGGAAATGAATCACTGCTCAGGCCCATAGTATTACTTGTGTAAAGGCACAGACATATATACATTTGGTAACAAATACCAGATAATAACAGTACATATGAAAAGTGCATTCACTTCCACCTCCATGTCCCTCTCGAGCTACCACAATTACACCCCCTGTTACCATTATCTTTGTTCCTACTCTGTAGTGATTTATGAACAGCAAACAGGATCAACTCTCCATTCTGGCTCATAAACAAGACCCCCCAACCCCCCTACCCGATATCCATATACTCCAAATGTCTTCGTTAGAACACCCATTTAAAGGTGAAAATTACATAATGTTCTAAAGTTTTATGCTAGAGATGAGCAGTTTTAAAAATTTTGATTCGGACACTAAGGCAAATTTTTCCCAAAAAATTGTTTCGATCCAAATTAATTTGTTATAATTCAGCTATTTCCCAGCTGCAGTGAGTGGGTATCTCGGTGTACATCACTGTTCATGCATAGCTAGTCCACTGTGGTAGTGAAACTGCTACTGTGCATCAGTATGACATTCAGGTGACAGGCGTCACTCTTAGAATGACTTCACACTTCAAAAACTGACTAAATAACTGAAGTGTGAACTCAGCCTTACAGGTCAATGTTAGCGCCAGGTATAATGTTCTTAAACGTGCAGTGACCCAAGATTCTACTATAGAGTGAAAGAGCGCACTCCTTTTAGACTGCCTGCCGATTCCACCTAGATTGCTAGAGAATCTGTTCTGTTACAAACTGATACAAGTAGTGCCCCCATGACAGCGTGGAAAGGGTGTCAGCAGTAAGTTTTTGATGACGTCACTGTTTCTTTTTCCCTTCTTCTGATTTGTCGAGCAAATCCTGATACTGACCGTGTGATCAGGACTCATGCTCAAGTTGCATGAGTTTTGGCTATTTGCCTCTGAAATCAGTTTTATTCAGATAGAAAAGAAGTCCTGCATGCAGGACTTTAACACAGCCTCTATCACATGGTCAATATTTTTTGCATCAGTATTTCATCAGTATTGGTAAAAAAAAAAAAAACAGGTCCAAAACAGAGATGACACGTGATGGGATTATTGGCTTCCAAATCATGAGCAAATCCTAATGCAAAATATCTAAAAAACAAGTTGGAAAACATATTAACTGGAAAAATAGAGTGCCTTTTCGTCCCAATTACAGAATCAAGGCCTAATGGAATTACTTATGTATAAAACAATGTGAACACTCCAAAAGCAGTAATAGTAGACCGCTATTTTGCCCCAGTTACAGAATCAAGGACTGATGGAATTACTTATGTATAAAACAATATGGGAACCCCAATAGCAGTAGTATCCGACTGCTTTTTAACCCCAATTACAGAATCAAGGTCTTATGGAATTACTTATGTATACAAAAATGTGCACACCCCAAAAGCAGTAGTATTGGTCCCATTTTTAACCCTAATTACAGAATCAAGGCCTTATGGAATTACTTGTATATAAAACAATGTGCACATCCCAATAGTAGTAGTATTAGACCACTTTTTAACCCCAATTACAGAATCAAAGTCTAATGGAATTACTTATATATACAACAATGTGCACACCCCAAAAGCAGTAGTATTATACCGTTAGTTTGACCCCAATTACAGAAACAAGGCCTAATGAAATTACTTATGTATACAACAAGGTGCGCACCCCAATAGCAGTAGTATTAGACCGCTTTTTCACCCCAATTACAGAATCAAGGCCTAATGGAATTACTTATGTATACAACAATATGGACACCCCAATAGCAGTAGTATTACACCGCTTCTTAACCCTAATTACAGAATCAAGGCCTAATGGAATTACTTCTCCTGGCTCCCTGGCCTCAATCCAGCACAAAGCCTAGCAGGATCCTTAGGTGTCCTTCTCATTCTGTGGCTCAAGGCTCAGCAAAATTGCAGTCTGAGTGTGCACTACAGCTACACACCAATTTACTTAGGTTTTCTCTCACCCCTCATCAGTCACTACAGCCAGCTGACATCTCACTCTACGACTGACTGAAGGTGAGAGAAGCACTCTGGGCCCCTGTGCAGCTCACCTTAAGGTCTCCCCCTCTTGTTTTTTCACTTGCCGGGCTCCGTTACTGGAAGAGGAGGAGTAGCTTAGCAAAGTTGGGGTCACAGCTTAGTGGAGTTGGGGGTATGGCTTAAAATGTCCTCCTTTTTAGGGTTAAGCAAGTGGCCAGCCTACTTTCCTCTGAACAACTGTTTGGCCAACAGCTGTTGAATCTTTATGGGCATCATTAAATCTCTGCAGCCAAAAGAAGACCCCCCCCCCTAAAAATATATTCTAAAGTCAATATTTTCCTTGTGAAAAAAATAAATAAATAAAATGAAGACATTTTGCTGAATCAGAACCACGTGCGTGATTTCTTACAAGGCAGAGGGTTCTCTTTATGTGTTTGTCAAACTACCGGCAAGATCATAATAATGATATTTGAAAACCATGCTTTAACACGTGTGAAACTGAAGTGCTCTTCTGCTCACGAGGTGCCCCCTACAAATTATTTCTTTTTTTTTGCATCAGCAAAATTTTAGCGCGCCAGTCATAACTATCATTCTGCCAGCTTATGCAATAGCGCCCTGGATATTAATTGCTCCTCAGATTGATATTTGGTGTCCAGATTTAACATCTGATTGAGAGAAATCTCTTATTACCATATTACATCGACGTTAAGGTAGCTCAATTAAAGTGTGGCGCACCAAGTCAACATATTAAAATGATGCACGATGATGAAAACATTGGGCTGGTGCTCTGTTAGAAAGCTGTGAGGCGTCTAGTAGGCTTTACGAGCGATCTGCAGCATTCTTTATTCAGCGCGGGGATTGTTCTGGGAATTTTGCAGGAAATGTGTTGTATATAATTACTCCAGCGACAGATGTACGTTATAGCACTGTCAGTGTGAACTGTATCTATAGACGTAGCAACATATGTTTGTTTGTTTTGTTGTCTACTACATATGTCCTAAAATAACCCAACAGTGAGCGGAATCAGGAGAGATGGCGTCTACTTATCGTACAAGGGTCTATCGTCAAAGTGTTTTGGGGAATGAGCAGAATGAAATGCTATGGGTTAGTAGAGTATATAAAGCAGAGGCTGCGCATAGCCATAATGTCAACCCTTGACGGACACGAATGCCAGAGAGGAAAGCCATCAGAATCTTTTGACTATTTGAACCTAACTCGTTTAGTAGGTTGCAACTGTTTATAGGTGATACCCTCATTCAGGGGCCGATACCCATAGGGCCACCTAATCCCTCCTCACTGCCGCTGGCCGGGTACATTCTACTGGGGGAACTATAGTGGTCATTATTAGAAGAAGTCCAGGCAGCATGCTGAAGGTAGGTGTTGGTGTTGTGGCCCACATGTCACCTCTTAAGCCCCCTGTTCCATAACCATATTAGAGACAAGTAATGGAGGAGGACAGAACATGGCAGGTAGGGACAGCTTCTGGGGAGGTATTTTGTGCTGCATTGTGGTATTTGAATCTTCTGGGATGGTATTCTGTGCTGTACTGTGGTATTACTGACCCTGCCAACTTGAATTGGCACTTGGGTTGCCCCTACCTTCTGTAAATTTGGACACACCTACAACATTGGGACCACTTTTTTTTTTTTTTTTTTCCAGGGCCACTTTAAGTTCCCAGTCTGCCCCTTCCTACATAGGATTCTAAGAGATTATCCTGATTAGGATAATTGGGTTACTTATCCCCCCTCTTCCTGCAAACTTTATCCTTAAACTGTAACCCTCTTTGATTGCCATAATGTTATGTTTGGCATCTTAAAGAGGTTGTCCCATGATAAATATTCTGAAGTTTACAAACTTTGACCTGGATTTGAATACTTATGATTACATGTCATTAAAAATGTAGTGCAGACACTGAGTTATTCACTCAAATCTATCTGTATAGCGCCACCTGCTGTTCGCTCCTTTTCTGATTTCTATATCCAGCTCACTGAGATGGAAGCACATTATCACTTCCATCCTTGATCTGCACCAACTGCAGTAGAAAGGACACCCCTCCCCCAGAAAGGTGCACACCCCCTGAGCTGGCAGCTTGATATAAATCTATCAGAACAATTGAAGCAATAATTGGGGAGCTCTCTGGATCCATGTGCTATACAGGGTTGTTAGAAAGAGATTGTCCTGTACTATATGATATCAGATTTGTTTTATTAATCATGGGATAACCCCTTTAAGTTAGACGAGCCGTGAAATGCCATGTTAAACTTGTTGTACTTGACCAAGGATCGTACGTGAAGACTAACATTTACTGCAGGGACTGTATTTTTGTGTGTACTGTACCTTTAAAAGTATTTTTTTTTCTGCCAATTAAAAACAGATAGTGGCACATATCCTTTTTTCTAATCAGTTTTTATTTTCTGATTGAAGATTTTTTAAATTCTATATTCTGAACATGAGTATGTGGTGGCCATCTTGCCTGACACAATGACAGGAGTGAACCCCATTGACTTCTATGGGAGAGTTTTCTAGGCATGCTCTGGGACCCATGCAGAGGTCAGGAAGGAGTCGATTAGATGTGACTAGGGATGAGCAAATTAACTTTAAATGCTTCATCCAAACTTCATTGGCGCTCCATACAGTATTAGAATGTGTTGGCTCCGATGAGCTGAAGTTATTACTTCTCACGAGACTTTGTGTAATAACTTCAGAAATTAAATTCTACTGTAAAAAACCTTTGTGCCGAACTCGAGTTTAGTTCCAAGGTACCACTTTTAGGGGTCACTTCGGAGCCCTGCCACTAGGGACAATTTTGTAATGGCTTGATTCATCCAGTTGGTCCTATCTTCATTCACCATGGGAAATATAAGAGCTCTCTCTCACTGCGTGTTAGCAAAATGGTGAAGGGGCACATTGATCACACAATCCTCTTCTGTAAGAGATGGAAAGGAGAAAGTCATCTAGCAGTAGTCCTACTATCTCATATAAAGTGGTGTATTGAGGGAACCAGGACCCAATATAGGGAATGATTTTTATTTAAGGCTCCTCTCCTCTAAGTACTTTCCTTGATTCTATGCTTGAAATACCAATGGTCTGGTGCCCCTTAGTTGTCCACTTTGAACAATTCTCTCCACTCCACTCTCCACTTTGAACTTCTTCTGCTGCTGGGACCCTAGCGATTAGCTTAGAGGGAATTTAACATCAAGTGCTCGGTTCCCCTATAGCGCCACCACAGGGAAATTTAAGAATTACACTGTCCTCAATAAAATCAACCGATTGTCCGCGTAATGCACAGATGTGTCAAGTGCTCCTCCATGAATGATGTTCTTCAGAGGTATAGCTAAGCTTTTCTTCAACTAAGGCAAATATCAGTTTGCTTGTTGGAGCTCATTGGAACCTGGTACCCCCTAGCTACATCCCTGCACTCTTTGTTCACTACTTTGGCTAATAGTTGATAATCGTGAACAGGGGGTCTCCCACTTAATAATCCAGAATCCCATACTCTGATATTTGAAAATAGGTTTTCTGAACCAGGTGTCTTCTTTCCTTCAGTAACCTGCATCACTCAGACTTTCTTCTTTCGCCGTTGCGGGCTCTAAAAATGAAATGCTTGAAGTAAACGCAAGAACCACGTCTTATGTATCACAAGATAAAATCCTGGCTTTTACAGTTGCACAAAAGAAGCTTCAATAAAGCAATATTAGCTGTCATTTTATAGCCAATAGCAAAAGCTCTTCTGCTGCGAAGCGGCACCGTTACTCTCCTCTCACAAAGTGCCGTCTCCCTGACAGATGATGAACAATGACTGGAGGCACAGTGCATGAGCAATACTGTATTTTTCTACATCCAGGTATCCCATATGTCACTTTCACTATTCTTCTCTGGCTCTTACAGGTCACAGATTTGATGGGATGATTATTTAGAGGCTGAACTTAACATATTTGTTATTGCGAATGAATTTACCATGTTGTCACGAGTGAAAAAGGGATGGAAGGGTTATTGGAGAACTGTTGAACTGTCTCTAGTACAAAAGACAGTATTTTATGCTGCAGAAGGACAAAGAATGCACAAAGGTCTTTACACGACAGTATGAAAAAAAAAGAAAATATGCTCAATAATGAGGAGTAACAGAAGGAGACGTAACTAGGTAACAGGGGACCAGCCAAGAAAAGATGGAGGTAGATTCAAATATCACAACTAAAAGAAGTAACTAAATGGTATGTTTGTTGTCTATATAGGGCTATTTTAATATAAAGAAGGATTATATATCCACTTATGCAGCCCTTTCTTTGCTAACATAATCACATGCGTGAACAAGTCACTGGTTCCTACAAGGTCAACACACTCATCTCTTGCTGCTATACTTAGCACCATGATCTGATTGGCTAAAGGATATTCTATCTCCACACACTTCAAACATTGCATGCAACCCTATTCCCACTATCATAAGCACATGAGTGAACAAGTCACTGTCTCCCACAAGGTCAATATACTTCTCCCCTGCTGCTAGCCTTAGTACCATGATCTGATTGGCTACAGGATATTCTATCTCCACTCACTTCAAACACTGCATGCAACCCTATTCCCACTATCATAAGCACATGAGTAAACAAGTCACTGTCTCCCACAAGGTCAATATACTTCTCCCCTGCTGCTAGCCTTAGTACCATGATCTGATTGGCTACAGGATATTCGATCTCCACACACTTCAAACACTGCATGCAACCCTATTCTCATTATCATAACCACATGAGTGAACAAGTCACTGCCTTCCACAAGGTCAATATACTTCTCCCCTGCTGCTAGCCTTAGTAACATGATGTGATTGGCTACAGTGTTCTCTTGCCACACACTTCATAACACTGCCCCTGCGACATGCAACTCTGTGCCCACTATAATAACCACATGAGTGAACAAGTCACTGCTTCCCACAAGGTCAATATACTTCTCCCCTGCTGCTAGCCTAAAAGAGAAAATTTCAACTTCATGTTTGATAGTCTTTCAGCCTCAGGCAAAGATTTGGAAACCACAGGAGGCGCTATTTAATATTAAACAATAATGGCTAAATCAAGTTCTCAATTAAAGCCCCACTGTTCACCCTAAGTGTATCAGAATAGGACATTGATGCCCAACCTGCAGCCCTCCAGCTGTTACAAAACTACAACTCCCAGAATGCCTGGACACGCTACAAGTATCAGGGCATGTTGGGAGTTGTAGTTTTGCAACAGCTAGAGGGCGGCAGGTTGGGCAATCCTGCGATGGGATATTGATTCAATTATTTCAGGTTAATATATAAAGGGCATCTGACAGCAGTTTTGCACCATGAAACTGGCTGACCTGTTGCATATAAGCCTATAGTCACCTATTACTTCCCCACCATTACAGCACCCCAGATCTGGACTATATCACTAGTGTTTGGGTAGAAAGCTGCAGCACTGACATAGACCATATACTGCAAGTGACTGTGTCAGCCAATCATTGGCATACTGCTGAGGATAGTGATTGGCTGCAGCAGCCACATGCGGTGTACGGGCACGTCATTGATAAATAGTATACAGCCCCCTGATATATGTGCTGTACATGGTATACTTTTTTATCAAAATCCACACTAAGGTTGCCTCCTCTAATGGGACCTACTCTAATTTGGCGCGGCGACCACTGACTCTGTAGCACTGCACCAGCAGGCGGTGGGACCCAACAGTCAAACAGCACCCCTGCTGCTAGACAAAGCCACCCTGGCACTGGGTCCTGGATCAGTGGGATGTGCGATCCATGCTTTTCTCTCTTTTTTTGGGGGTGGGGGGGGATTTTTATCATAATCGGTCTCTTCCTATGTCATCAACACTCCTCCCAGTCACCCCAGTTGCACTTAATTTACAGGAGACTGCAGAAAGGTTAATAAACTCCTGAGACCACATGAAAGGTGAGCTTTTAAAATCTGTTCACATGGTGCGGCGCTGCATGGCGGCTGTTGTTGCTGTGGTGCTATGCCTGTGGGTTGGTGCTGTTCAGTGCCATGGGTGCTTAGTCTGACAGCAGGGGTCCTGTTGGACTGCTAGGTCGCGCCCCCTGCTGGCGTGGTGTTGCACTGCACCATTTTAGAGTAGCTACCCAACCATAGAGGCAACCTTGGCGTGGTGAGTTGGCCTATGCAGTTTGATCAAAACTTATACTAATGCCTCATGTACGCTATGTAGATTAGGGCTTGGTATACTATTATTTACACTGAAAAGTGATAAGAATTGTGCTGAGAAGTCATAATAGATCAATGCATAGCATGGGAAGTGCGAAACTACTGTGCATTGCATAGCATTCACCTCTGTAAGGTCAGCAAATGCCTACAAATACAGCTCTGCCATGGTGTACAGGGTTTTGTGATGCACTGCTGGATTTTAGTGACACGTCCAGCACCTCTCCTGATGGAATATAGGTAAATCTAAAGAGGCAATACATTGTGAACGTTAAAGTGACCCTGCCTGACTTTGGCTTATCGTGTTATTTGGCTTGCTCTCTAAATAGAATCAATTAGCAGAACAGATGCATCAGGTAATCAGCACGTATTACTGCTATTCCACATTATGCTACTGTGCATTGATTTTTTTTTTATGATGGGAAGGAGGAAATGAAGATGACCGCAACATGTCATGATGAAGCAGAGCAGATAAATAGAGAGGCAACTTTTTAAAATTAGGTTTTAATCCCATTTCACAAACTACATTTTAGAGCATTTTTAGTTGCATTTTTTTTGTTTGGTCAAAAACTCCGCAGTGAGATGTTACAGGATGACAAAAACATGGCTGCTTTCTTTCAAATACGGCACCACTCCTGTCTAGCATACAGAGCATTTTGGTTTGTGGTATTTTGTGCAACATACTGTGGATATGGTGTTTTTTCTGGAATCTCCTCCATAGGTTTCTCTAAAGGACATGAAAAATTCTGGAGCATCTCTTCTCACGACTCTGTGTTGTGATATTACTTTGTTATTCCTGCTAGAGGTTACAATATGAATGAATTACTAGCAGTTTCCATTGAAGGTCTGCAACGTGATGCCCCCCAGGGCCCATCATGTCCCTGGTTTATAGGAATTACCGAGTGGTGTGGTGCAGCCTTAAAAGTCTGTGTGTGTGTGTCACGATGCTCCTACCTGGATATCGTTGATCCGCTGGGTTAGGCTCCAGATCAATAAAGGGGAGAGTTGTAGGAGGTGGAGAATAAATCGAGTCCAGACTTGATGAAAGATCAACAACTTTACTTGAAAAAAACTTGCATCCAGACAATATTCAGTCTTTCTCTTGATTCCAACAGGTTTTGGGGTAAACTGGCAGACAAACTTGAATACCTTGCTCTGTCTTTCTCTGCTGTGCTAGACTGACTTCTGTCTGGTAGCTGGACTTTAGGACTGTTCTGGTACCTTTTGAGTGGAGTGCCTTTGGCTGTTTACCCCCTAGTGATACTCTGTTGGTATCTATAGGGAGTCATGGTGCTCTATGAGCTGCTTCCTTTTAGGGACTCAAGGCTGCAGGGGGGGGGGGGGGCGGCCATTCACCTTACTCTGCCATGCTGACTTATCTGCTTCTAACACTAGAGTTCACTCTCTCTAACTGTAGATTCCTGAAACTCTTCCCTTGGTAGGAAGCAGGACTATCCCACTTCTGCATAAAAGGGGGAGAATGGAATGGTAAGTAGCATTCTATCTAAAGATCTGTCTCTGCCAGATACACTGCCACCTGCTGGGGAACCAGGCACAGTACATGAACATAACAGTTTCATAGCAATATTATGAATGCACAGTGTAGGAGGACCTGGAGACAGTAGCAAGGTGAAAGAATGGTAGTGCCCGCTCAGGGGGAACTATAGGTCCATCTAGACATTACCAGATGGGGATATGTCCCTGCACAATCTGACACTGGCAGCACTGAGTGGATAGTATCAGATTGTGCAGGGACAAACCCCCAACTGGTAACCCCAGGACCTTCATTGCAGACTGCTAGTAATTCATTCCTTATTTCTATCAGGAACAATAAAGGAATGGGACAACATAGGGTAACAAAAACAAATGCTCTAGAATTTTTATTTCAAGGGGGGTGCACATAGTTACTAAAACATGTCAGGAGAGGTTACAGGACTTCTTCAAACAACTGGACAAGACAAGGGTGAGTTTTCCTGTGGCTTCCAGGTCTCTCTGGGAGTCGTTACTTTTCCAGCAAAGTCTGGAGAGCTGTGGATTGGGGACTATTACACAAAGGATTAGTATATATCATTAGTACAGTGATATAGTCAGACTCCTGCAGTACTTTCATCGCTGGCTATAAGATTGACCTCATTACCAGTTCTCTTGACTAATTGCCTATTTACATAAAGCAAAGATAGTTCAGATCGGAACAGTTTCAAACTCTCTTAATGATAATTACTCTTGTAAATGAGCAAAACAATCAAAGAAGAATGCATAAGGCAAAATAGATGATTCATATAGAAAAATGTGAAATAATACTGCTTTCTATACGACCAGAACAATATTTTTTGGAGTTTGCTCTATGAACACAGGGGGTCATTTATCGAGGCTGGCGATTTATACACCGGTCTTAATACTCCTTCACTGGCTAAGGATGCGCCTACGTTATGTGGAGGCACAGGGAGCTACATCACTTTGAGGCTTGGTTCTGCCAGCCGCACGATATGGTTTAGACTACGGTAGCTTCCTTGCCATTTTCCACTTCATTAAGTGCCATAGAAAATGATAAATGAGACGGGCCGGCCATTTTGCCCTCTTACCGCGGTCACGCCACTCCCCCTCTCTAGACCATCTCGGAAAAGTGGCATGAGTGGGGATTCGGAAGAGGCACAGATTTTGCAGCAAAACCCCATTGCGGCAAAATCTGTGCCTAAAATACTCCAAAAAGTGGCGTATATTTCTTCATAAGTGCTTAAAAAGGGATTTCCACTCCAGGTATGAAAACATCCATATATCATTAAATAAGAAGACAGAGCAGCACTCAAAATTTGGCAATTATAGTTTGTTGCTTTCAAGGATATTTGCTTTTCCTACTAAGTTGTGGCAACAAGAAGTGCAGCCAATGGTGTGGCCAATGGGCATATGTAAGCGGTGTCAGACCTTACCTAGGATCTTTTTTGGCTACTAAATGGTTTGCATGGTTCCCTATTTGAGGCTGGTGGAAGGAACCAGGTGGAACATTAGCAACTTGGAACAGCAGCTCTGCTGATCTCACAAGGACCAAACAACTTGATGGTTACAGTGTTCTAGGCAACTAGCTTAGTGCTTGCAGTCTTACATGGGGCAAAAAAAGCATGTGGTCACAGTCTCTCAATAAAGGCACAGACCTAGGAATAGGCAACAGGCTGCTTCTTTAAGTGGCTACAAGCTTGAGGCATTGCACCCAGCTTCTGCAGCAACTCACTGGAGATCATCTCCGGTCTGCTGACAGCAATGAAAATGGCTTTGCAACTGATAAGGTTATGGCACTCTCTATCCTCATGGCTGCCATACAATCTGTTTTAAAGGCCACACCACTCACAACTAGTGGTGCACTGAGGCATACTCTGCACAGGCATCCATAAGCTGTGATATCTTTTCCCTTGTCGCACGTGCTCTGCACCCAGTTCATACGCCAACACATTGCCTTAGTTACTTGTGCAGTGACCCCTTGAGGAGCTGGAGCAGATGATGGGAATGGCTCTGAGTATAATACATGGCACAGTGGTCTCTCTCAGGCCATTGTTCCCTAGGGCCAGTGCTGTGAATGGAGATCACAACCTTTCATCCCTCTTCTTGCAGCTGGGGCTCATGCCTGATGGTAGTTTGGGGTACACTTGATGGTGGTTGTATGGGTGCCTGGCAGGAGGTGTAGTAGAGTAATGTCAAGTGTGTGGTGTAGTAGAAGTCAGTAAACCAGCTTCAACACAACATAAAGTCCTGTAGTACATTCAACAACAGTCTGTAGACAGTGCAAATTCTCTCCAGAAAATGCTGGAAGCAATGGCCCCTCTGTTATCTCTTACTAAAGTCTCTCTCACTCGACTCTCTGGATGATAACTGTATTCTATATATAACTCCTGCAATTTGCATGGTAGCATGCAGGTTAAAAGATATAAAAGGCCAAGTCATTTCTGAGGTGTGCAGGGTGTCTTAACTTGTTACCCCCTCCACAGCAGTAGGGTCTGAAAAGCTTTGCACAGGTTACTTTGCTGAGTAACTGCAGCCATGGTACGTAATCTGTAACAAGCCATAATAAATAGAAACCTTAAAAATAATGCAGCCATAAATATTAATGGATCATAATGTAAAGTGACATATTTCAAACCAGTGGGTACATCTTCTCTATGACAATTTTAAGGTAGAGCTGCTAGCAGTATTAGAATTATTTATAAATGTTTCAATCACTATATTGATTTTACAACAAGTGCCAATTTAACGATTTGCTATAGATCCATGAAAATTTATTCTATTCATGTAACTTCAGCTTTCCATCGTTTGATTGTTTGTCAATATCTGCACTCGGAGAGCTGCTGCCAAATGCGACTATTAAAACAGAACAGGCAGGTCCCCAATGGCCAAGATCAGATATTGTATGCATGACTGGGATTAAATATTTGCTGCACTGACATCTGTCCTCCTCACAGACTAACTTTTAGGTATTTAGCTATTTTTCCCATCAACTATGGCAGGATTTTTTAATAGATGGATATTTAAGCAGAGCCATAGCTAATACAGTATAAATCCGCAAAGTAATTTACTCTTACTTGACTACTATCCTGATTTTCACAGACTGTCCCATGAATCGTAGCACAAAAGCAAAGGATTTATACTGATATATTAGCATGACAGGTCTTGTAAAGTCTCAAGATTTCCAATAGAAACATTGGTAAGTGTGTAAGGTACGCAGGTGGATGGTGACAAACTGGTAAATTTATATTCAATGTGAATGCTGTCTCTTTAAGAAACCGAGTTGATAACAGAGAGGGTGTAACTACAGTCTCTGTAGAATTGGTTTAACTTTATACAGTCTCTCAGTAGCCGTACTTACTGTTCCTGCTAGCGGGCGAGGGACCCTCCTGTGCTCGATCTCTATCTCTCCAAGGCAGGACCTTTTTCTTTGCATGGCACTTATGAGGTCTTGCTTGTCTGACACATGTCCTCCACACTCTGCTACCTCGCACTGATCCTTGTTGTACTCTTCCTTCAGTGACACACAATGCTCTGTCTGCCTTTGTACCTGTCTGGGCTGCACTGGTTCACTTAAGTGGCCGCATCACACCCCCCCCCCCCCCTGATCTCTGGTAACAGACCCTGCTCTGGATCCCCTGCACTGCACTCCTCTCCTTCTCCAGGCCATGGCTGAACTGTTCTTCCTTTGTAGCAGGCTTTGTCTTCTCCTGTTATGCCTAGCTGAGAACTGTCTCCCTCTGCTGGACTGAAATTATGACAAGAAGTTTCTATGTCCCAGCAATGCAACAGCTCCTCCTGACACTATAAGTGTGCACCCTAATGCATTGCATTCTGGCATCTTAATATTGTACAACAGTTGGTGTAAAGTCTGCAGAGTATGCACTTTACAGACTCATAGGGGTAACTGTCAGAGCTAAAAAGCAAGCAGAATTGTGAATGCAGCTCTGGATCTCAATGACGTTTAAAGGCTATGTACATCTTTGGGGACAATTTTTTTATTTAATTTGAACTTATTTCAAGCTAAAATCATTTTTTAAAATTTTTGGCACTTTTCTCTGTACACCCTTGAGATTCTTTAGTACCAAGCTCTGTCATTTGACTGTTTAGGCAGCCCAGGTGACAACTCCTTATTTCTTATCTCTGATCTTAAACACTCATTATAGCTCAATTCTTATCTTACTAATAAGAATGGGGTTCAAATAAGTGTTTATGGATTATGACCTTTTAGTAATTTAGAGGTAAGATTTATTAGATGTCGGCATGAAGTTAAAGTGAAAGTACAATTCATAGAGCTAGACAGTTAACCCTTTGTGAATGGCTGAATATTTTTTTTTAAATTGAAAGAAAAATGTAGCCCATAATGAGTAAAATGCAATCATAAACAAAAATTGTTCCCAAAGGTGTACATAGCTTTTAAGGAATGTAACTAGAAATAGGCACAAAGTGAGCAAAGTATTTGCAAAAATATTTTGTTTCCTGTACAGATTTCATCCAGAATATGTAAACGTAGACAATTCCTTTAAATTCTCCATGTTCCACACTGCTGCCACCTGCAGGCTGGACATGGTAATTGATGTAATATCCAAATCTTATGAAACACTGACATGAATAGATTGAAATTTGTATTAATGGTTATATTTATGACATTCACTCTAATTATAGCAAATGATTTATATGAGCTCTGGCATTTTATTTAATGATACCTCCATGTGCATAATAAATAGCTAATCAAAGCCTCTGTAAATTTAAGTAATGTTGCCAATGAATGGCAGCACATTTTTTCCCCAGCAGAAACAGCATCGTATATAAAATGTTATAAGTGCTTCTTGGCTTGGGAATAATAAGATGGAATGGGATAGGGGGGCAAGAGGTGAAATGGCTTGGCAGGAAAATAGGGTACATTTTCCCATTTCTCATTGTTTGATTGGCAGCGTGTCACGGCTGAGGATGGGGAAAACCCCCAGCCGTGTGATGCCAGAAGATGATGGTCGCTGCAAGGCCAGGACAGGAATCAGGGAGCAGGTCACCTCCTATCACATCCCTAATTCTGACCCTGTCTCCTAGCCGTATGAGCCGACCCTGATGGTAGGAGGGCTCATACTCCGGAACCTAAGATTCCTACTAGCCCTCAGGGTGGCCCTCAACTAGGAGCAAAGTAAGACAACCTGTTCCTCCTAGTCACAGAGGAACAGGAGTCTCACTGGCCAAGCTACATAGAAAGGGGGACATGAACAACTTATAGCAATGGCAGGTAAATGCAACAAGTACAACACCTACCTGCAACAGACACAAAGCCTGGAACCTATGCAGAAGTGCTGCTGTCCACAAGAACTCAAAGGGACACAGCACACACCACACAACACACAGGAACCCAGGACCATAAGCTGCAATAAACAAGAGGACCAAAGGCACACCTTCATAACATCATGTAAAACATAAACTTATGACCACAAGGGTGGCCCTCACTGGCAGATGGTATATAACCAGGAGGATGACTCCAGCTAACCATGGCTGAAGTACCCCCTCAGACATCTGAGCTTCCAGCAGGAGCTAAATAGCCCATGTAGCCACACCCACACACAGACACACCCAGTGTTCACACAAAGAAGGGAGTTAACCCTTCCTACACCAGGCAAGGGAAGACAGCAACTTAAAGGGGAAGTGTACACACAAATAAACCCCGTGCACACCAAACAGGGAAAGTGCACACATATAACACAAGTTGCCTGAGACAACCGCATGCTATGACAGCGAGCAGTCTAGCAACCAGCTCCAGCTGCTCTACTGCCACATACCTTATGTTGCCAGCGGCAACCACAAGTGAGGCAACATACTAGCGGCCCTCACCTGTGGTTGAACAACCAAACCAGACCGCAGGCAACAGCATACGGTTCAGGAGTCACGACCATGACCATGGTCGTGACACTCCCACCCCTCAAAGCCCCCCACCAAAAAAAAGGGAAACTGGTGCGGGACCCAACAAGGGGATAGGAGAAAGGTAAAAATAAGGGAAACAGCATCAGTACATGCGAGTCTCCCCAGGACTGCTGCCGGACCCTGGAGCAACACACAGGAACCAGGATCCGACTGCCAGGCTCTGGAGCAACACACAGGAACCAGAGACCAGCAAAGAAACAGCCCGAGGAGACCGAACTGACACTGCGTCCACTATCTACTCACGTCCCCTCTCCAGTCGCTGCCAACAGACACTCCTACCCAGCACACTGCCGGAACACTGACGGAATGCTGCCAGCAGACAACCAGAGATAGGAACATAGAGAGGGACAAGGGATCACCAACACGGACACGGAAGGTAAGGTGGTGGGGAATAAGCCACCAACCGCGCCATTAACGGTGATCCCCAAATCGCTCTCCCTCCGGAGAACGCGCATGCACGCCACAACCATATGGCAATGTATGCTGCACCCTCTTCCGAAGGTATGCAAGCGCACACCAAGCAAACAACGGTGAAGAAATGAAAAGTAGGGGGACACCAAAATAGGCAACGGTGAAGGGATGGCGGGGAAATACCACTCACCGCGCCGTCAGCGGCAAAACCCCCAAAACGCTCTCCCTCTGGAGAACGCGCATGTATGCCAAAAACGCTGGCAATACATGCTGCACTCTCTTTCGAAGGTAACGCCACGTGAGGAGCCTTTGTGATCATACTCCGGAACCTAAGATTCCTACTAGCCCTCAGGGTGGCCCTCAACTAGGAGCAGAGTAAGACGACCTGTTCCTCCTAGTTACGGAGGAACAGGAGTCTCACTGGCCAAGCTACATAGAAAGGGGGACATGAACAAATTATGGCAATGGCAGGTAAATGCAACAAGTACAACACCTACCTGCCACAGACACAAAGCCTGGAAACCATGCAGAAGCGCTGCTGTCCACAAGAACACAAAGGGACACAGCACACACCACACAACACACAGGAACCCAGGACCATAAGCTGCAATAAACAAGCGGACCAAAGACACACCTTCATAACATCATGTAAAACGTAAACTTATGACCACAAGGGTGGCCCTCACTGGCAGATGGTATATAACCAGGAGCATGACTCCAGCTAACCATGGCTGAAGTACCCCCTCAGACTTCTGAGCTTCCAGCAGGAGCTAAATAGCCCATGTAGCCACACCCACACACAGACACACCCAGTGTTCACACAAAGAAGGGAGTTAACCCTTCCTACACCAGGCAAGGGAAGACAGCAACTTAAAGGGGAAGTGTACAAACAAATAAACCCCGTGCACACCAAACAGGGAAAGTGCACACATATAACACAAGTTGCCTGAGACAACCGCATGCTATGACAGCGAGCAGCCTAGCAACCAGCTCCAGCTGCTCTACTGCTAAATACCTTATGTTGCCAGCGGCAACCACAAGTGAGGCAACATACTAGCGGCCCTCACCTGTGGTTGAACAACCAAACCAGACCGCAGGCAACAGCTTGCGGTTCAGGGTCACGACCATGACCATGGTCGTGACACAGCGGCTGTTAATCTTGTAAACCATTTTTCTTTGTGTTTTTATATGGAAGTTATTAATGCACAATAGAAAACATTTTGTATTAGAAAACATTTGCATAGATTGGAAGATGCCCAGATTAAAGAAAGACAGACAAATTAAGCCTTTGCTAGTGGTCAGAAGCTGACACAACCAACACAATCCAATGTAGGCTGCCACCTATAATCTATAATAATCAGCCTCTTGATATTGGAGTGATGAAAGGAGAAGGTTATTTCTGCGCACATACAAGTTGTAATATTGCCACCAGTGGGTCAATTCGGCAGGGTTGGACATATCCACCAGTAGTAACGTGCCTTGGGACTTTAAGTGCCAATGATCACCACAGACAATTGTATCCTTATTTTCCCCTTCCACCGATGTCCCATATCTTCAGAACCCACTAAGACCCTGTCTACCAGAGGTTTTCACAGGTCCAACAGAAGACAATCCCATTTTGTGACTTTGGAGCCCATCACTTTCCACTAGGGTCTACTTCTTATGGGTTGATTCATAAATAATCTATTAGACCTTATTAAAGTTATGTCCGGTGTGTGCAATGATAGCAACAGAGATTTCCATGAAATTAAGAGTTGCCGTGCACAAGCTCTGAATAAATGGAAGGTGGAGCTTCAGACACATTACATCTGTTCCTACCAAGGATTTCCAACCTTACACTAATGTTAGACAATATTAAGTTGCTAATGTTGCTCTAAAGCTGGCTATACATGTTAAATGTAGGTAATCCTGTTGATTTCAGCTGGACCAGCTGACCATTTATTGTGTATGGTGATCTCTCAACTTTGCCCTAGTGACAAATTTCAAGGAAGATAAATATTGGCTGTTGGATTTCAACATTGACTCTTTTGTGCCTGAGAAGATAAGTTTCGACAGTGTATGCATCTATATGCAACAGCTGTCTCCCCCTGGCTGAGCCAAGCATACATGTGTATGGAGGGATTAGAAGAGCTAGCTGTTGACCGAAGAAATGTTGAACTGACAGCTATCTAATGTATATGACCAGCTTTACAGCAGATCTCTTGATTATATGAGAATTTGTAGACTAAATAAAAATGGATTCCTCAAGTCTAACTCAAAATCAGAAAATTAAAGGGGATCTGTCAGCACTATGGACCATGCTAAACTGCTGACAGCACTTTTGTAGAAGAGCAGAAGTAGTTTGATTATGAAGGTTTATTCTGCACTCAATTGCCCAGGGCAGAGCTTCACTGTGATGTGCTCTGTACAGCTGTCACAAAGAGCAGTAGGAAGGAGCTACGAAGCCATTCAATACAGAGAACACTTTATAGTGAAGCTCCTCATCCTGGGCACTTGATAGAAAAAGATTTGGCAAAATAAAACTTCATATTCACATTACTCCTGATGAGAAAAGCTCCACAAAATATATGCTTGTGCTGGTCTTCCCAGCCCCTACCTAGTGCTGTCAACAGTTTAGCATGGTCAAAGCAGGTGACAGACTCTGTTTTAAGTGGGACTGTGGTTATCCTTACATCCAAAATCTGCAATAGCTATACTCAGATTTGTCCAGAAAGCTAAGACATGAGTATATGTTCGTAATGTGGTTTCTTACACTGGAGTGCTGGTGGTCAATGGTTCATACTTCATAGTCACAATAGAGCCCGATTTATTGTCTATCCCAAAGAAACCAATTTTGTGAAATTTTGTTTTGTAATAAAAATATATATATTTATATATTGTCATCATATTTCTGTGGACTTGAAGGGAATCTGTCAGGAAAGTCACTGTTAGACCAGACACAATGTCTTGTTGGGGTAGCTGAGCTGAATGTAATGATACTTTTTACTTAGTGATCCATTGCTTCATTCTGAAGAAAAAAATAAAACTTTTAAGCCCTAGGCAAATGAACAGTTAAGAGAATGAAGGGCAGGATCAAGTCACTCTGTGCACCCTTGTTCCACCTGCTTCCATCTATCCCCTCCCTCTCCTTCTTGTTTGACAAAGCCAGATGAGATAACTATACAGGAACCTGGCCCTCTCAATCAAGAAGGAGAATGAGGGTCTGAAAGAGGAAGCAAGAGAAGCATGGGTGCATGGGTGCACAGAGTGGCTTTATCACACTCTTGGTGCACATAACTGCTTATTTGCATATGGATTAAAAATATTAATAAAATACTACAAGGGCTCAAAAACCATTAATGTTTTACATATACCATCAGATATAGAATTTAATGCAGCATGTATTGTTCTAAGCCTGTGATGGCTAACCTCCAGCACTCCAGCTGTGGTAAAAATACAACTCCCGAGATGTACACTTGCTTGGCTGTTCTTAGAACTTTATAGAAATGAATGGAGCACGCTGGGAGTCGTATTTTCACCATAGCTGGAGTTTACGGAGGTTAGCCATCACTGTTCTAAGCAAATGCTGCACAAATCTCATGTGTGACCCTGGAACCAATAATGGACCTCACCACTGAATCGATGATGAATAAGTGAAGCTCTACATTAAGTTCTATTGTAGGGGTCAGTAACCTCCGGTACTCCAGCTTTGGCAAAACTGCAACTTCCAGCATGCTCCATTCCAGGGACTTAACTACCATAGCGCTAGACCACGTGACTGCTTTGGGTTCCTGGGCCAGAGGGGGCCCAGTATTAGTTGGGATTATCTCCTCTTCTACTGGAGGTGGAAACTTGGTCAGGACTCTACCCTCTAAAGGAACAACTTTTAGCAAATTAGGCAATGGGAAAATGGCCCAAGGGTCATTGAAAAGGGTTTAGGCAGAAACCCTTCTGTCCTGTGTGGGGGGCCTGGCTTGTTCCTTGTATTAGGTCCTTACTTCTCTATGTTCCACTGCTCCATTCACTACTATGGAAGTTTCAAGAAAAGCCAAGCAAGTGTGCACGCTGGGAGCCGTAGTTTCACCACAGCTGGAGTGCCGAACGTTGCTGATCCATGCCCTATTCTAACACTTATTTGATACTGTAACGGATCTCCTAGCACCCCGACCGGGTACCTCTGTTGATGGATGCTCCCAGTGCTTCCCAAGGACTCCAAGCACTCCGCTCTACACCAAAACCACCACAGGAGATAGGAACAGGAACAGCTCTTACAAGAGCTAGAAGTAATAGCCAGGGGAGTATACACGAATAGCAATCCCCACACACATGAGACGAGGCTCTATGTTGAATGTAAAACAGCAACAACTCTTTAATGGGTTATTTTTCAGCCTTTTATGCAGGTCTCCTAGCAAGGGACACTCCCCCTGGGGCCCTTGTAGAAGACTGTGACAGTTTATATTTTAGCCAATCACATGCATTTACAGTATTGAAACCTTCCCAGCAATTGTACACAAAACCCCCTTCCCTCTGTCTGTAATGCAATCAACAAAATACAATGAGCATTGTCTTTGACACAATTAACTAACACACTGGCATTGTCTGAGACGCAATTAACTAACACACTGGCATTGTCTGAGACGCAATCAACAAAATACAATTACCAAACGTAATGGGCTAACTTAATCCCTCACAGACAGGAAACACACATGGGGTTCCCGAATTCCATGAAAGTCACATTTGGCCGGCACGCATGGCTTTCCTGCCCAAAACAGTTCCACAGATTTAAGCTGTGCGGCCGGTCTGTCTTTTCCTTCAAAGTTAGTATGGGCCATAATCCTGGGGCAAGAGGCTGGTAGCCAGGCCCCTCCAAAACCCAGTGGCGAGGTTGGTTTCTCCACACATCTCCCCCTCCCAGGGAAGACTAACCAGATACCTGACCTCACGCCAGTCGGTACCTGAGTTAGTCTGGCAGTCCACCCACAACCAAATACTGTACCTGTTGAATTTTGGGACCTGGCTCTGTTCTGTACGTCCCCAGCTGTTGAGTGGGCATCTGCTACTACTTGCTTCATTGGTGTCCTCTAGCTTGGAGCTGTAGGTACTTGGTGGGCAGAGGCCGACTGCGCTCTGCCCAGATACCAGCACTTCCGCTGGGGTAGCCAGTGGGGAGTCAGCCTCTGGACAAGAGGATAGGGGAGGGCAGAGGCCGACTGCGCTCTGCCCAGATGCCAGCTCTTCTGCTGGGGTAGCCTGTGGGAAGTCAGGCTCTGGAGAAGAGGATAGGGGAGGGCAGAGGCCGACTGCGCTCTGCCCAGATGCCAGCTCTTCCGCTGGGATGGGGTCAGGGAATCCTGCCCCCAAGACCTTGTTGCGAATCAGCTGTGGAGAGGAGGGATCACTTACCTCCTCCTCCTGGCGTTCCTGCGGGGTTGGTGAGGGATCCGTACTGGCCGTCCAGCATCCCGGTAGGCTTGGTGCAGAGACTGCGGTCCTATCTGCCCCATCGGAAATAGGGGTGCTGTCCCCCTGTGGTTGGGGAGAGAGACCGTTTGTCTCCTCCCCCTTCAAGGTACACTGCCACTGGGGAATGGAGACGATGCTCTCCTCTCCCTGCAAAACATACTGCCGCTGGGGAGCTGGACCAACTGTCCCTACTCCCTGAAACTCCGGCTGCCGTTGGGGATCTGGGCCGACTGCTGGTGGAGAGATCTCGGTCCCATCTCCACCTGCCATATGGGTTTACCCCCAGAACCAGTCTTTGAGGTCCCCTACCTCTGTAGCTGATACTGAAGCAGGGGATACTTCAGTCGGGTCTTCCCAGCTGTAGGGTTGTAGGTCTGGGACGGCCACCCAGCTCTCTGGCAGTGTATATTGAGGCCGAATTGAGCTGAAGAATAATCCTGGGGCAAGAGGCTGGTAGCCAGGCCCCTCCAAAACCCAGTGGCGAGGTTGGTTTCGCCACAGATACAAAATTAGGAAATAAAAAGTCAAGAACAGAACTGAATTCACTCTTGATCATCCCAGTTACATCCTCTTTTTGTCTTTTATTACCGCTAAGTAAGCCATATTATCGTGCCAAAAAATGGTGGCCATTCATGATAAGAGAAAGGTTACACTGATTAAACAATCAAAACCTTTTCAGAGAAATCTGCTGCAGACACTGCTAGGAGGGGAGCATAGGGGGAAAAAAACAACAACATTGACACAGCAAAAAAAAGAAAAGAAAAAAGAAGAAAATGGAACAGAAGGAGAGGAGAACACATGGCTGGGTAGCAGATTCTGACTTTGCTTCTGTTACACATATCTGATTTTAATTTAACTATAGTGGGACATGAAAAGTCTCTGACATATGCATACTGTATGTGACAGATACTGCATATTTCAGACAATGTGTAAGGCAGTACTTGCCAACTTTGTACACAATCCACAACAGAAATCTGAGACTGACCCTCAGCTTTCTGCCATGGATTTAGATTGTATGGGGCGAATCCACTACTGTTTATGTGAGAGATCTGTTTCAGGATGGGACATGCTTTTATTTATTTTTCCCATGGAGCGAATTTCAAATCTGCACCATGTAAACCACATGATTGATTTCTCTTCGAGAACAATGGGAGGCAGATTTCAAGTGTCAATTTCAGCACAAAATATGTATGTGCTCTAATTTAATTTGATAGTACTCTGACTGAACATAACCCTAGGGTGGAGTTCTTACATTGTAAGGTAACATTATGCTTAAAGCAGTTGTGTTATTAACAAAGCCCACGTAGATATTCCCTGTTTTAGCACATGGTCATCACAAGAGCCAGAAACTAGAGCCATGTAATACTCCCTCAGCCTTGGTAGAAAAGTCTTGCCAAAGAAGGCTTTGACCAGCAAAATCAGCTGTTTTCTTGGGGTGTTTGGAGTTGGACCTACAGCAATCAGCTGATTGCCCCAGAGACTGCAAATGAAAGGGGGTTGTCTCTAATGAGACATACAGACAGTCCAGGGAAATCGAATATCTATTTTTGTATATTTATAGGTAGGATTTGATGGACCTCTGCCTCTTTTTTCAACCTTTTCAACTATGTAAATATGGGAATGATTTTGGATTGTAGACATGGCCCCAGATCCCTCTAGAAACAACATTCTTGGTAAACTTGCTGCATGATACACCAGCAGTGTTAATAAATTCTCTTCTCCCCTACTTTCTTCAAAATGGAAGACTTCAAAGTTATCTACTGTTCCACAGTGGACTGCCAAACCTAAACAACCAGGGGCGGACTGGGAACTTAAAGTGGCCCTGGAAAAAATACTAAAAGTGGCCTCGTTTTGTAGTCGAGTTCTAATTATTGGAAGGCAGGGCCAACAGAAGTAGGCAGGGACAGCAATACCATATTGTGGCACATTATACCAACCCAACAGAGCCAAATACCTCACAAAATACAGCCAGTAGCACAAAATACATCCCCAAAAACTTCCACTGGCCGGCCGTGAGGAAGACTCAGGTGGCCCCCTGGACATCGGCCCACTAGGACATTTCCCTGTAAGGTATATGGTCAATCCGCCCCTGTAAACAACTATAGAGGGCACCATGGTGGTTCAGATGTTAGCATTGTTGCCTTGCAGCATTGGGGTCCTGACCTCAAATCCAACATCTGCATTAAGTTTGTATATTATTATTCTTTTTTTTAAAAAACATTTTTATTTTATTTAACGTAACAAGGTACATCAATAGATTCTGATACGCCGTGCAAGGCGTGACAAGTACATAATTGTAATAGTAGCCAACATATCATATCACATACAACGGGTGACAAAGTCTCGTATCTCAGTATTTAAGCATTCACATAACACCACATTAAAGGAGTTAGAGTAGGTTGATCCTGGCAGCCGATGATGCATACTATCACTACTATACTCCCGGGGATATCGCAATAAGTGACTATAGGGCCTGGTATACAATCAGGGAAGTCTAGATTAGGTTATAGACATCTATATCTGATAAAATGGCTAAAGATTCCCTATGGATAATTCGGGTGTCTAAACTTTTGCCATAATTGCCACTGGCGTTGGAATTTAAGATGATTCCTAGCCTCCCATGAAGAGAGTTCCTCGAAACTGAATATTTGGTCAATTTTTAGTTTCCATTGCTCTATGGAGGGAAGGGTGGTGGAGAGCCAAAACTTGGAAATCAGTAAACGGGCTGCAATTAGAAGCTGTTTAAAAAGGAAAGACATCGGATGTACTTCATTATCCTCCTCGAGGTTGAGTAGGGCTTTACGTGCGGACATTTGCACCTTAGTCTGGCAAATCTGGTTACTAATCTGGAAGATTTCTTTCCACCATATTCTAATGGTTGGGCAATCCCACCAAATGTGGAAAAAAGATCCTCTACCATCAAGGCACCTCCAACATCTATCTGAAGCTGTTGCTGAATATAGCGCCGTTATGTCGGGTGTTTTATACCATCTGGCTAGGATCTTAAATCCATTCTCCTGTATGCGGACACACCTAGATGAGGTATGTGGGGAGGACAATATGTTTGGCAAATTTGTGATGGAGAATTCTTGTTCTAGATCTTTTTCCCAATGTCGTATGAAGGCTGGTTTAGTTGGTATAGTAGGGGTATTTAGTCTCTTGAAAATTTGTGAAATTAGTTTTCTTGGGGGGGAGGGATTGGAGATGAGAGCCTCAGACCATAGCAAAGGGCGGTAAAGGTCCCTTAACGATATGTGCTGAGAGATGAAGGTATGTAAGTATGAAGTGGGGGATAGGTGAGGATAAGTGGCATTCAGAATTTTTTGGAACTCCTTTAGCTGAAGTACTGATCCATTAGGGTCAAAGAAGGAGAGGATTGAAGTAGATGACTCCCTCAATTCTCGTGGAGTACTATCAATTACTGCAGGTAATGCAGTTCCCAAAATATCCTTTATTGAGAGGAGGGGGGATGGGAAGGGTATCGCACAGTGAGATGATTGAAGCCCTCTCCACGCTTTTAGAGTAGCTTGAATAATTGGATACGGCGAGGGAGGTAGGTTGCATGTGTTGTTATTGCCTAGTAAAAGAGATCTGAAAGGTTTATTTATTAGCTCCTGTTCTATTGCTACCCATGGTTTGGCACTTCTAGGTCTGAGCCACTCTATTATTCTGGATAAAAGAATCGCCCTTCCATATGTCTCTAGGTCGGGTAGGGCAATTCCTCCGTAGTACTTGGGGCGTGATAGGAGTTTGAAAGATAATCTAGGCTTCTTTCCTTTCCAGATAAATGCACGGAATAATTTCCTCAAAGAGTCATAGTAGGTTTTAGGAACTGGGATGGGTAATACTTGTTGTAAATATGTTAGGCGGGGAAGTATCAAGGACATAAGTAGATTCTTGCGGCCAAACCAAGAGATGGTCGGATTTTCCAGTTTATCAATGCTAGAGGAAATGTCCTTTAATAGTGGAGCGTAGTTGAGTGAAAATAGTTCTGAGGTGTTGGAACTAATTTTGATCCCTAGGTATGTTAAGTGAGGGGAAGACCAATTAAAAGGGGAGTTTCTTTTTAGACTTCTTTGTGTGGATTGGGGGATTCCAAAACAAATCACCAGTGACTTTTGCTTATTAATTTTAAAGTTGGAATGGAACTATAGGTATCAAGGTGTTTCTGAATCGCTAAGAGTGAGTTCTTAGGGTTTGAGGTCATTATTATAATGTCGTCCGCAAAGGCGGCAACCTTATGTTCCGTACCTCCCAGCTTTACTCCTTGGATTCCAGTGTCTGCTCTTAATTTGAGGAGGAGGGGTTCTAAAGCGAGGACAAAAAGCAAGGGGGAGAGAGGGCACCCCTGCCTGGTACCGTTTTGAATATCAAAGGGGTCTGATAAGTCCCCGTTGATCAAAACTGAGGCCGAAGCCTGAGCATACATTGCAAACGTGGCTTGTACAAAGGGATCAGGCAGGCCAAATCGGTAAAGAATATGTCGCAAAAAAGACCAATTGATTCTATCGAATGCTTTTTCTGCATCCGTACTCAGTAGGAGGAGAGGTCTGGACCGGGTAACAGAAAATTGCATTATATTTAAAACTCTGGTCGTGTTGTCCCTACCTTCTCTACCTTTGACAAAGCCTACCTGATCCCCATGCACCACTGAAGGAAGAAGAGCTGATAGACGATTGGCTAAAAGCTTCGCTAATAACTTAAGGTCAATATTGAGGAGGGAGATGGGTCTGTAATTGGCACATTGTTTAGGGTCCTTCCCTTCTTTTGGGATCAGGGTGATATGAGCTAATGTCATATCCCTGGAGAGTTTTTTCCCTTGTAAGGTTAAATTGCATACTGACAGGTGGGGGAGTAAACATTGTTGATAAGTTCTATAATACGTTACTGGAAGGCCATCTGGGCCCGGGCTTTTGCCAGAGGGAGTCTGTTTTAAAGCAATTGAAAGTTCCCCTAAAGTGAACGGGGAAGCAAGTTTTTGTTTCTGATCTTTGGAGATAGTTGGTATTGCAAGTGAATCTAGAAAGGAAGAAATAATAGATGAGTGAGTCTCGGTGGTGAGCGTTTGGGGTAAATTGTAAAAGGGCTTCGTAGAACTCACGAAATTTGGCACCTATAGCTTTGGAAGAAAAGAGAGGTGTTCCTTGAGGGGAATCTATTTGGTGAATAAAATTTGTTGATTTCCTGTTCTTTATTCTGCGCATCATAAATTTAGACGCTTTATCACCATGCGCGAAAAATTTGTGTTGTGAATTCAGGAATAATTTGGCTGTGGAGTGCTGTAGCAAGGATTTCAGTTCAGCTCTACAATCAGATAACTCCTGAAGTTGTGTTGCAGAAAAAGAACGTTTATGCAAGGATTCCAAGGATTGGATTCTTTGACATAAGGATTCAAGCTTTTTGTTCTCTCTCCTTTTTTAGGTAAGCTCCAATACTGGCCTCTGATATAAGGTTTGTGGGCGTCCCATAGTGAAAAGGCAGAAATATCAGGATCTTTATTTATAGAGAAGTATTCCTCAAGAAGATCAGCAATCCTATCTCTCGTATCGAGGTTACCTAATAAGGATTCGTTTAGACGCCACTTGAATTGGTTGCGGTTGGATACAGGGGCTGAAATTGTTAGTGAAATTGGGGCATGGTCGGAGAGGTGGATAGACCCTATTTGAGGGTTGTGACAGAGTTGGAGGTGTTCCTTAGATACAAACAGGTAATCCAAACGTTGGTATGTACCATGAGCGTTGGAATAGAAAGTATAGTCAGCTGTGGTTGGATATAACGTACGCCAAACATCTATAAGGTGCAAACTCCAAAAACCCTCTCTTATGAAGCGCAGGGTTTTGAGCGCCAGGGCCGATTTGGATGTCGAGGAATCTAGTTGCGGGTTTAAGGTGGCGTTGAAATCGCCTCCCACTACAACCAAACCTTCTGCAAAGGATTTGATAATTGGAAATATCCTAGCAAACCAGCTATAGTGGCCGGTATTCGGTGCATATAGGTTGATAAACGTATATATCTGGGGGCCAATACTGCCTTTAACCAATAAGTATCGGCCATCAGGGTCCTGTAGGTGGGAGGTATATTGAAAGGGAACCTTCCTCTGAAACCCAACACTCACCCCCCCAGAAGCAGACGAGTTGCTACCACAATGGAACCACTGGGAGTAGTGGCCATATGAGAGGTTGGGGTAATGATTAAATTTAAAGTGCGTCTCCTGGAGAAAAAGGACTGTGGCTCCAGATTTGCGTAACAATGAGAAAACCTGACTCCGTTTAGAGGGAGAATTAAAGCCTTTGACATTGTAAGACGCAAATGATAGGTCAGCCATAATGTGTGGTGCGGTGTGAATTACCTTTTTGAGGGTCCACCCCTCTCCAGGAGAGCGCAGTCTAACTGGGAGCAAAATGTTGAGTCCAGGTAGGTGAGATGGGTTGCAGAGGGGCCCGTTGCAACAGTGATATCTTTAGAATACAGATTGCATGTACCTTAAGAACAAAGTAAACAAAATGAACAATACATAAAATGACGTGACTGGAGAGTCTCGTATAACAGTTCCCATTATAATGGGTTTGAACCATGTTGGATACAAGGGTCACTAGGGGGGAAATGGTCAATCAACCCTATTGTGATCCTCTGCGCACAAAATGTGCATCTCTGTGATGAGATTGAGAGACAGACATTTAAGAAGCTGTAAGAACAGGTGGGGGGGAGGGGAAGATATTGGGTTTGGTGAGGGTATGATAGGAAGGCTATACAGAGTATTACAGCATACAACTGATTTTAGGGGGGAAGGGATAGATGGAAGGTAGGAAAAGTAAAGGGGATAGGTTAAGAGGAAGCTTGGCAGAGAAAAACTGAAGAATAAAAGCGAGCCGTTACGCTTATAGAGCCAGACTCTATGGTGTGAGTTGCGTGTTCCTCCGCTTGAACTTTTGGGCCTTTGGTGTACGTGGAGGCTCAAAGGGTAAGGGCTTCGGCAGTTCAGGAAGCTCTGTAATATCCTGATAAAGTTCCCAATTCTCGATCTCTAGAGGTGGGATCTGCAGGTGATCGTAGGCTCCCATCAGGTCGGCGAAGGTGTTGATAGTGAGGCGGCGTCCTGCATGGAAGAACGAAATCCCAAAGGGAAAGGTCCATCTATAAAGGATCTTGTTCATCCTGAGCCAGTCCGTCAAGGGCTTTAGTGATCTTCTTTTCTTCAATGTAGACGGGGCCAGGTCTTGATAGATTAGGATGCTTGAATCCTCATATGTCAGGTCTTCTTGGTTCCTAGCTGCTTCCAGGACAGCGGTCTTAACTTGAAAATTTAGGAACCTACAGATTACATCCCTTGGTGGTTCCGACCCTTTAGGCTTAGGTCTGAGCGCTCTGTGGGCACGTTCAAGGATAATGTCGGGGCGTCCATCAGAGCCCAGCAGGGAACAGCAAATATCTATAACAGCCCCAGGGATATCAGCCGCAGCGACAGTCTCCGGTATCCCCCTGAATCGCAGGTTGTTCCTGCGCCCTCTGTTCTCTTGATCCTCCAGGGCGTTGTGGAGGTCATTCAGGTATGTGCGGCATTTTTGAAAGGAGGAGGCGGTTGCTGTTTGGTGTTCGAGCACCGCGTTCTCCAATATGGTGGATATCCTGGCGCATGGCCGTAAGCTCAGTTAGGATCGGCTCCATCGCTTTACTCAGCGACTGTTTCAGGAAGCGGCGGGTGATAGGAAGCGCCGTCCTGCCATGTGAGTCCTCTGTATCGCTTGCCCCCTCAGACATGTCAGCCGTACGCTCGCTCACCTTAGAAGGCTGGTTCGGCGCCATCTTGCTTTCTCTTGCCGCCACTGTAGCAGCCGTTTTTTTAATAAGTTTATCCATATCGCCGTTGTTGTTCGGCTGCCTGCTAGATCCAGAGGTGTCACCGGCCCTCGGGTGCCCGATTTTCACCATGCTGTTGTCTGTCCGCTTGTGTAGGCTAGTGCTGTAGAGGATCTAATGCGGAGAGCTCCAAACTATGCGGCCATCACAGTCCGGCGCAGGCTCCGCCCCCCTGTATATTATTCTTCTGCTTTCATGGGTTTTCTGACACACTCCAAAAATATAATAAGTTGATTTGTAATTTAGGTGGTGAGCCCAAACAGTACAGGGACTGATGTGATGACAAGGGGTTTGCAGAACTGTCACACTTGGAGATCCAGTTACCTTCAAAGTATTCACCAAGGTTTAAGTAGACTCTCCAGAGTGTTACCTAAATTATCTGTCTCAGCTAACCTGGAAAATAAAAAGAGTTTCAGCAGTGCTTACCCTTCCACCATGCTGCCGATTCTGCATTCTCGGCTGCGATCTTATGACCGCTCAACTATTTGTCTGCTTTTCTCTTCTGGTCCAGACCGGATGAGCTCCTGTGTCTTCCTGTTCAGCTGTATGTGCGTTATGTTTCTAAATGTCCTTGCTGAGCCTGCAGCTACTTGGAGATCGTGCAACTGCAGGAGCGAGGAGCCTGTTGTCAGTGACAGTCGGGCTCCCCTTAGAAGGGATAGAGATGGTTTATTACTAGAGATAAGCGAAGTATTCAAAAATTCTATTTGGCTGCTTCGCCAAATTTTACAAAAAAATTTGCTTTGTGATTAATTATTGCGCCTCTCTCCATCATTGTACCCCTCAGATGCATTCGTAGCTGATCATGGCATCTGACAGTGATAATACAGTGTAAAATAAAAAAAAAGTTAAATTCTTTTATTTTATGCACTATACTATGCTACTATATTTCGCAGCACTTTACAGACATTAGTATCCAACTCTCCCCAATGGGGCTCACAATCTAAGTTCCCTACCAGTATGTCTTTAAAGTGTAGGAGGAAACCCACGCAAACACAGGGAGAACATACAAACTCCATGCAGATGTTGTCCTTAGTCAGATTTGAACCTAGGACCCCAGCGCTGCAAGGCACCAGTGCTAACCACTGAGCCACCGTACTGCCCATCCATTTGCTCCCGAAGGCCAGCCGTCACCATCTTGATTAAAGATCTAGCGTGAAATCTTGCACGGCCCGTGATGACATCATCATGTTGGCTGTTTTGGTGACATCATATGTCACCACGCACCTGATTTTGTGCGAGATCTTTAATCAAGATGGCGGCGGCCCATCGAGAGCAAATGGATGGTAAGTATGAGGTAAGTATATTTTTTTTGGTTTTTCACCGCCATTCAGGGAATATTGATTCTCCACCACGAAGCACAAGGAAATTTTCCCTGAATTTCGATTCATTCAACACTATTCATTACCGTTCCACCATCTTTCGATACACAGCACTCAATGAGTATACAAAACAGAAAGCTGCCATGACGTTTGCTCCCTCCACCCAAGTGATCATGTGATTTCCAGGTGCAGTTGGGTCCAGATCAGCTCTTCATTTTGGCTCTAGAGGTTGTATTCCCCCAGTAACTGGGCCTAATATGACCCAGAGAAATCAGCAATAAAAATATTGATCTTATGGGTGGCACAAGGTGGAAAGTAAAATAACTAAATCAATAAATCCATCAATCAATAAATAAATAAATCCAAAAACAAATATGAACACCACCACTAGCCCACATAACAGTTTCTAGTCCTGCAAACAGTCCCCGTAAAGCATACAGTATATCTGCTATGTAAAAACAGCAATACAGACTATGTAAAAACAGCTGTAATGGAAAGGGGACACCATTTAAAAATAATTTTATTTGCACTTTATGCTATATAGAAATTAAAAGCCCAAAAAATAAAATAAATTAAAAATGTATCATTCAAGTCAATGGGACTGAGCTGCAATACCAAGCACAGCCACTATAAAATGTGTGGCGCTGTGCTTAGTAAGCTTGGTGCATTGGCCTCTTCAAACGGCTGATCGGCAGTGGTGCCAAGAGTCTGACCACCGCTGATATATTTTTAACCTATCCTGAGGATAGGATTGGAACTAGAGAATTCTGCCGGGCTTTTCTCTGCCGATCAGGCTGTTTTCCAACTCTGGTGTGAAACTAGAGTTATTGCTTTTGATCCACATGTACTTAAGAAAATGAAAATGTGCATGCTCATTAATGTGGGAAAACTGGTTGAACTGGTTAAATAAAATAGCCTTCGTAGTCATTTCCTCTTTGGGATCACAAGCAATGTGTTCATTTGTAGAACTACATCCCTTGGTTGTCTCCACGCTCTGCTTTTATATTAGGTAGTTCTCCTTTGTATATTGTGCTGTCTTACTTGTTTGTTAGGTGTGATATATTATGCTACTTTGCCAATTTATGCAACAAGATTTTCCATGCAACCCTTATGTTTTTGGTTTATATATTACTTTTTGATATCCAATAAAAAGATAGTAAAATAAGTAAAATGAATGTAAGTGATGCAGCAGTGTTCACATGCACGCAGTCCGCTAATAGGGGGAAAATTCTGTTTTTCTGCTTCTATTCTAGCTGTTATTTCAAGGAACCAAGAAGGTCCAGGCGAGCAGGGGAAGGCGGTGCTCATCCCGAAAGACGATCAAGAGAAAATGAAAGAGTTATTCAAAATCAATCAGTTTAACCTCATGGCCAGTAACTTAATTGCTTTAAATAGAAGCCTGCCGGACGTGAGACTGGAAGGGTAAGATCTACGATACAGATTCTACGTTTTCTTTTTGGTGTTCTCAATCTAGTGATGATAAAAAGTTTGCAAGTTTAGATATAAATTTGAACAAGCAGTCAGGTTAAAACTGTACATGCCATAGAGGCAGCAACACGATCAAGCCAACAAGTAGGAGGGTAATGCCACTCTTCTTTCGACAATGGATCATGGGAAGTTAATGTCTCCCCCTATGTGGTGTCTATGGTATGAACTGACACATGACTCTGTTTTCTATTGGGCCCTTTCTGATTGATAGAATTTTTGATGCATGTTAAACTTTCCATAGAACTTTTTTTTGGTGTTGAAGAAGTTGTTCACTCCAGGGACCTTTTCTACAGATCTTCCAGCATGGCTGGACCTGTGGTGGTAATAATACTTACCTGATCCTCGACACTGGGTTCTTGCTCCATCACTGCCCCACTGGTCCTGTGTCTCCCCACGTCAACATCTTATTTGATGCAGGTCACATGACTGCTGCAGCCAATGACTGGCTTAGCGGCGACGTGTCACCCATACATCACATGACCCAGTGACACGTTGCTACTGCAGCCAATCATTGGTTGCAGAGATCACGTGACCCACATCAAACCATATGTTGATGCGGGAAGACCCTGCATTTTAAAGAGAATCTGTCACCAGCGACCTCCCTATAAATTGTTTTCACAGACACATAGCTGAAGTTCACCTGATTAAAATGCTGTTGGTTTTTTTTGACCCGAGGAGCCGTTCCAGAGCTACCGTATGATACTTTTTCCTAATATGTAAATTATGCTTCTTTTGCAATGAGGAAGTCATCATTGCTCTTGCCACACCCAAGCTCTTTCTGTGGCCAGCCCTTCCTTGGCTGCTTTGTCACTGCCTGACCCTGTCAATCAAACCAGTGAGGAAGGAGCTGGCCACAGAAAGAAGTGATGCTTGGGTGCAGCAAGAGCAATGGTGACTGCCTCATTGCACCAAAAGTCTAATTTGCATATTTAAAAAAAGTATCATAACTCGGGAATGGAGCCTTGGAATCAACAACAGAAAAACAGCATTTTGATCAAGTGATCCACAGGTATGTGTTGTGGGGATAGTATAGAAACACAAACATTCACCTTATTAGCAGTTTTTCAACAGCGGTCCCCAGCAGGCTTTAGGGACCTGTTTTCCAGCATGTGGCTCTCAGCGGCACACATCTTCAGATCCCAAACCACAGAGACTCCACAGCTTCACTGTGAGAGGGAGGATAATCCACACCACCTGATTAATGGTGACTGCTTTTTATAAGCCTCCCAAGACCTGGCCTTGAACGTGGGGAGTAGCCACCCACCCAGCACTTTGGCTACTCCCAGTAAGAGCCATCCCGGATCGGCTTTACAGCCATACTAAACAGCTGAAGTGTCAGACTGCAAAGCAATAATGACACTTCAGGAAAAAAAACAGCTCTTACCTCACCGAGGCCAGGAACCTCGGTGACACGTACCGACCATCAATGATAGTCCCTTGTTCCTTCCTACAGTGTTTTTGCAAACAATTTGAACGGGAGTTCGCTGGTGACCAGGGTTGCCAACCGCCCAGAAATTTCTGTAAAAGTCCGGAAAAATAGGCGACTTTTTTCCTCCATCCGTCAAAAAGAAAATGGAAGTGCCCGTGATTTTTTGGAGGCTGGTGGCTCTTGACTAGATTATTTTGGTGGTAATTACCAGTAAATGCTGGTAATGCGTTTTATGCAGTATATTGAGCTATAGACATGGATTACTTATAAATTATAATCTTTATCATTCATTATGTTTTCCAATTTGCCCATAAAAAAATTATGACTGTCCGTGATTCTGGGATAACTTGTCCGAGAAAAAAGAAAATCTCTGGTTTGCCACCGTGCTGGTGACAGATTCCCTTTAAGTAGCAATGTGTGCCCGACAACACCCCAAGGATAATAAACCACAGTTTCAGAAAGTGGCAGTCCCTTTAAGCGTGCCATAGACCTCTGAATATCGCTTTACATTAGTTTACCTGCCACGTGGCAATTAGCATCACATGTCATTATATATTCCATGTTGTATTCTGCGGTTCACTGAGAGTTTTGTACTGTTTCTAAGGAAACTGGTGGCACAATGGAGAATAATCCATTTACTGTACTGTTCTTCCGTCAGGCACACATTATATTCAAGTTAGTGGAAGAAAAAAAATTCTATTTTTTTTTAGGTTTTTTATTGTAATGCGAACATTCATTTTGCTCCCCATTGGCAATGGCTGGATAAGTAATGTAAGTATCCCCTAAAGACATCATGTCATTTTTCCATCCAAAAATAGATGCCTTAATTCTGACCATATGCCTGAGGATTGATGCAGACAGTGGGAAATAATGAATGTCAATTTTCTGCAGTGTGTCTATCATTCTCCATCAAGGAAATATGTTTTTTTTTATATTAAGTGATACATTATTTTATCTTTTACTGGTAGAACCCGTGACCATACCCAATAGCATTATATGCTACATACATGAATATAATAATGAAGAAACATTGCATAGATAGGTACAGTGGGATGCGAAAGTTTGGGCAACATTGTTAATCGTCATGATTTTCCTGTATAAATCATTGGTTGTTTTACTGTAGGTAGCAGGTGTTTTTCTTGGAATGCTGTGTTCTTTTTCCTCCATGCATAACGCCTCTTGTTATGGCCAAATAACTCAATTTTAGTTTCATCAGTTCACAGCACCTTATTCCAAAATGAAGCTGGCTTGTCCAAATGTGCTTTAGTCCACCTCTAGCGGCACTTTTGTGCTGTGGGCGGAGAAAAGGCTTCCTCTGCATCACTTTCGCATACAGCATCTCCTTGTGTAAAGTGCGCCGAATGGTTGAACGATGCACAGTGACTCCATCTGCAGCAAGATGATGTTGCAGGTCTTTGGTGCTGGTCTGTGGGTTGACTGACTGTTCTCACCATTCGTCGCTTCCGTCTATCTGAGATTTTTCTTGGTCTGCTACTTCGAGCCTTAACTTGAACTGAGCCTGTGGTCTTCCATTTCCTCAATATGTTCCTAACTGTGGAAACAGACGGTTGAAATCTCTGAGACAACTTTCTGTATCCTTCCCCTAAACCATGATGGTGAACAATCTTTGTCTTCAGGTCATTTGAGAGTTGTTTTGAGACCCCCATGTTGCTACTCTTCAGAGAAAATTAAAAGAGGAGGGAAACTTACAATTGACCCCCGTAAATACTCTTTCTTATAATTGAATTCACCTGTGTATGTAGGTCAGGGGTCACTGAGCTTACCAAGCCAATTTGAGCTCCAATAATTAGTTCTAAAGGTTTTGGAATCAATAAAATGACAACAACAGCGACCACATGTACGCACCTGCCTAATTGTGTTTCAACAATTATAGCACACTTTCTGTAAATCCTATAAACTTCATTTCACTTCTCAAATATGACTGTGTGTGTCTCCTATATAATATATTTAACTGACATTTTTTATTGTAACAACCAATGATTCATACAGGAAAATCATGACGATTAACAAGGTTGCCTAAACTTTCGCATCCCACTGTATATACAGTATATTAATATACATTTGGATTCCGAGGGTACTCCAATGTCTTGCCAGCACACAGAAACAAATTCTGTTAAAGGAGTACTCTGATAGGTTAATAGTAATGAAGCATCCTCCTCATTCTATACTGGCCACTGCTGGGTTGTCGCCATTGTTTACACTACAAAGCAACCCGTTGTGGGTGGGACTGTGGGACTGTAGCTTGTCCAGGACTTCAAGAAAATTTGTATAATCAGCACTGGACTAGCCTACCAGAGGAACCTTCGGTGGGCCCAGGCTCTCATACCATAGTAGGCTTCAAAGGTCAAGCAAATCCCATTTGGTGGATTTTGTAGCCAATCACTTGCCCCTAGGGCAAATTTCTTTTATTCAAATTCTATTAAACTTTATTGATAATATAGGGCTTCTAGAATAGTTTCCTGTGGTCATGGTGGGTAGTGATGGACGAACATCGGCTGGGACATTTGCGAAAGCCAGGTATATGCAAGCCATCAATCTATCCAGGAGACAGATGACTGGCTTAGTCAGCATACCTTACAATGGCAGCCTTTTGCAGTATGAGACATTCAAAACTAGCTCTCATCGGACTGAGAGCCAGTAAGCCTCGAAGTTACTTCAGATCTGTTGGATGGCTTGGGTGGACCTGCGCACCTAGATCAATATCATTAGGGAGACAAAAAAGTTTTCTGATTTTCCTAACATAATATTCAATAAACTTTCTATATAGTTTTGTCACGTAAAAACTCATTTGCATAAACATAGGCATATGGAAAAGACATGCGATCTACACTGTTCATGAACAGTGCCATCTATTGGTTTCATAGTCTTATGACAAGAGAAATAGTTTTGTCAAACTATGAAACCAATAGATTCCGCTGTTTGAGTCGTGAGCAGCTCCATATATTGGTTTCATAGTCTTATGACAAGAGTGATAGTCTTGTCAAACTATGTAGCCAATGAATGGCGCTGTTCATGAGTCATGAACAGCACCATCTGTTGGTTTCATAGTCTTATGACAAGATTATTAGTGTAGCCTTTTGCATGGAAAATTTGCGATTAGAATATTCATGATCTACACTACTCATGAACAGCGCCATCTATTGGATTCATAGTCTTATCATAAGACTATGAAGCAAATAGATGGCGCTGTTCATGAGTGATTACAAGCAGGGCAATAGTCCTAAAAGATTCACCCTAGCAAGATTATATTACCGCAGATAAAGTGCTAGAAGATGTGTGAATGATAGCAGCAATCCGATATACACCTCAGTGTTAGCGCAGGCTATTATTGACTGAGTGGTACACGGTGTGTGGACTCTGTTGAGCAGTGTGCCCTACTTACTAGCGCCCCAACAAGATGAACAGCGCCATCTATTGGTTTCATAGTCTTATGACAAGAGTAATCATCTTGTTATAAGACTATGAAACCAATAGATGGGGCTGGTCATGAGTAGTGTAGAATAGATCACAAACTTTCCATTCCAGCTGAAAAACAAGGCAGATTCTGCTCATTGAATGTCTTTCCCATATGCCCATGTTTATGCAAATTAGTTTTTACATGACAAAACTGTATAGAAAGGTTATTGAATATTATGTTAGGACAATCAGAAAACTTTGTATCTCACTAATGATATTGATCTAGGTGCACAGGTCCACCCAAGCCATCCAACAGATCTGAAGTAACTTTAAAGCTTACTGGCTCTCAGTCAGATGAGAGCTGGTTTCGAATGTCTCATAGTGCACAAGGATTCCATTTTAAGGTTTGCTGACTAAGCCTGTCATCTGTCTGGATAGATTGATGGCTTGCATATACCTGGCTTTTGGCATATAGCCTTTGTGTGGTTGTCTATTGTATGTCATAGATAATAGGAGTCCAAGATGCATTCACCCATCCTCTTAATGCTGTTTCTAAACCATTTTGATGGGGTTTCCATCAATTTCTAACCTTTTTTTTGTGAACCAGACAGCCTCTCTTCTTCAGAGCAGGGGGTGCCTGGTTTGATGCTCGGTCTCCTATTGACTTTTATTGTATTAAATTGTACTCGAGCACCCACAGTGTTCGGCTGAGCACTTGGATGTACCGAGCATAGCGATGCTCGAGCTGAACAGCAGTTTGGCCGAGCATGCTCGCTCAACACTAGTGATTATGTGGCTGGAGGTATATTAGACCATCAGTGGAAAACAATTTTACTGTAGGCCAGTACAGGCCCCAAAAATTAGGCATTCGCCTCACAGAAAAGAACAAGTGATTATTATGATGAGCGGCAGGGGCAATATTTAAATTTGCGATATAGAGCAGCATATCAAGCATATACAAGGTGGAGTTCCAGTGCGTCGGGCTGTCACAAATCAGACATCTGACGGGCAGGTGGTGTCGACGTTGAACGTCAGCAAGGTGAGCCATGGCCATGTAAGATCTTTTAAAATAGCCAGAGATTTCCCTGGCCTGCCACAAGACGTCCTGGACCCCGGGGTATTTGGCAACGAATCACTGCACGATTAAGTTCAGGACATGTGCCAAGCATGGCACATGTGTCATTTTGCCCTGTTTCAGAGTGCTCGGCAGATTAGCACTATTTTCGCACACCACTTTACCAACTTTCAAATTGAGCGGGGTTAGCCACTGATCGACCTGTGACTGTAGAGCAGAGCTGAAAGCAGTGCAGGACCGGTGTGGCTCTTGGTGTCACGATACTGGTGCAACAGAACTGGAATCCGATGGCCAGGACTTGGGAGCAGAGTATATATAATACGGATGTAGCAGAACCCACGTTGTTGTGCTCCGCACAGATGAGGCAGAGTCTGTAGACGAGAACCGAGGTCAGGATAGCAGAAGTCAGGGCAGGCGGCAAGCTGGCAGGAAGGTAGACGAGCAGAAGGTCAGGGCAGGCGGCAAGCTGGCAGGAAGGTAGACGAGCAGAAGGTCAGGGCAGGCGGCAAGCAGGTACGAAGGTCCAAGAACAGTCCGGGTCAGCAACAGGAGGTAGCAGGGAGAACCGCTAGGGCACAGAACACACGGAGGAGTGAGTTCCAGCAAGAGGATTGCAGACTAAAAGCCAAACACAATACTCCAGCAAAGACAGGAAGGTCTGGCCAGTTTAAAAAGGAACAGGAACAGGAAGTGAGATGGCAGCCAGGAAACACATAATCCACCATCTTGACTAAGGGCAAACTTGAGGGCAAAGTAAACTGTATCAGGGTGGTTTCTGACATTACTCCCACCTCAACAGCGGCCTCTGGACGGGACCTGACTTGGTCTTCCAGGATGTGTTTGATGGAATTGTCTAATCATTCGAGGAGCATTGATGTTGTTTATTGGTTCCCAGGAATTTTCTTCAGATCTGTACACCTGCCATTTGATAAGGTACTGTAACTGATTCCTGAAAATCCTAGAGTCCAGAATCTCTTCTACCACAAACTGTTCCTGTCCATCTATCTCCAATGCTTCGGGAGGAGGAAGGGTACGTTCAGGAAACGGATTGGGCACTGCAGCCTTGAGTAATGACACGTGGAAGACAGGATGTATCCTCATGGATCATGGGAGTTTAAGTCGAACGGCCACTGGGCTGATTATGCCCATGATTTTATAGGGTCCAATAAACTTCTGTCCCAGCTTTGGTGAGGGGACCTTAAGTTTTAAATTCCTCGTAGAAAGCCATACCTTGTCGCCCACTCTAAACATTGGTGCTGGTCTACGGAATTTATCAGCGGCCCTCTTATAATTCTCCTGAGCACTCTCTAAGGTCTCTCTTAGTAGTAGCAAATTTTGTTGAAGCATGGAAATTCTTTCCGCCACTGCTGGTATAGGCGAAGTAACAGGAAATTTGGGGAGAATGTTCGGATGGTACCCGAGATTTGCAAAGAAGGGGGTCTGTCTGGTTGATGCATTTTGGGAATTATTGCAAGAAAATTCAGCCACTGGAAGAAGGTCAACCCAGTCATCCTGTAAGTAACAGATATAACATCGAAGGTATTGTTCCAAAGTCTGGTTTGTGCGTTCGGTCTGTCCATTAGACTGAGGGTGAAAGGCCGTTGATAGATTAATATCGATTTCCAAAGATGTGCAAAAACTGCGCCAAAACTTTGAAGTAAACTGTACTCCACGATCCGAGACAACTTCATCTGGCACCCTGTGTAGACGAAACACATTTTGTATTATAAGGTCTGCAGTTTCTTTAGCGGATGGTAGGCCATTACATGCAATGAAGTGTGCAGCCTTAGTGAGACGGTCTACCACTACTAAGATTGTATTCTGTCCCTTGGATGTAGGTAGATCCACAATAAAGTCCATGGAAATGGAGCCCCAAGGACGGGCGGGGACCGGCAAAGGCTGTAGTAAACCTACTGGGAGGGAGCGTGGAGTCTTGCATCTAACACAGATATCACATGACAGGACATATTTTTTCACATCCTGTCGAGAATTAGGCCACCAAAAGAAACGAGATAAGAATTCCTGAGTCTTCTGCACACCCCTGTGACCTGCGACCTTAGAGTCATGGACTAGTCTTAGAACCTTAAGTCTTATAACCTCGGGTATATATAACTGTTGTCCATGAGTCCATACCCTGTTTTTGTATATTAATTGCAGATCATCGGGAGGTTCCGCCAGGAGGGAGTCAGTGACATAGGCTTCTTTGATTTCTTCAAGTAGGTCCTTATTAAGGATTACCCCACGAATCTAGACTCTGGAATGATGGTCTTAGGTGGAGTCGTAGATACAGCATCGTTGGAAAAGATTCTGGATAAGGCATCTGCCTTGCCATTCCGAGAACCCGGCCTGTATGAAATCACGAAGTTGAATTGGTTTAAAAAAAGAGTCCAGCGGGCCTGGCGAGGAGATAGACATTTTGCTGATCTAACGAACTCCAAGTTGCGATGGTCGGTGAGAACTATTATTGGCTGGGAGGCTCCTTGAAGGTGATGTCTCCATTCTTTAAAGGCTGCTATAATAGCCAGAAGTTCTTTGTTTCCCACGTCGTAATTTTTCTCAGCCGGAGATAGACGTTGGGAGAAGAAAGCACAAGGGTGTAACAACCCTTTGTCTCCTGTTCTCTGTGATAAAATGGCTCCTATAGCAGAATATGAAGCATCTACTTCCACGATGAACGCCAGTTCCGGGTTGGGGTGAACCAATACAGGGGCTGTGGTGAACCTGGTCTTTAATAAACAAAAGGATTCTTGTGCTTCAGGTGACCAGACAAATTGCTTTTTCGTTTTCCTGGTTAGTTGTGTGATTGGGGAGACTATTGTTGAAATTTTTTTGATAAAGCGTCTGTAAAAATTGGCAAAGCCTATGAAGCGTTGGACCTCTTTTAAGTTACTGGGGACAGGCCAGTCCACTATTGCTCTAATTTTGTTGGGGTCCATGTGTAAGCCTTGGGGTGAAATTATGTAGCCGAGAAATTGGATTTCAGTTCGATGAAACTCACATTTTTCAAGTTTGATATATAATTTATTTTTCCTAAGACGTTCCAAAACGAGTCTTACATGTTGCTGATGTTCTTCTGTTGAGTTAGAGAAGATCAGAATGTCATCTAGATAGATGACCACAAATTGGTCCAGAAGATCCCTGAAAATGTTGTTGGCCAGGTGTTGAAAGGTGGCTGGAGCGTTGCAAAGACCAAAAGGCATGACAAGGTATTCGAAGTGTCCGTACCGTGATCTAAATGCTGTCTTCCATTCATCTCCCGATCTGATACGGACCAAGTTATAGGCGCCTCGTAGGTCCAACTTTGAGAAAATGTTGGCGTGACGTACCCTCTCCAATAACTCTGGGATTAGTGGTAGGGGGTAGCGATTCTTAATTGTGATTTTATTAAGTTCGCGGTAGTCAATACATATTTCACACCCCTCAATCAGTATTTTGTGGAAGCAGGTATATTAAACCCCTTAATCAGTATTTTGTGGAAGCAGGTGTATCGCAGGCCTCAATCAATATTTGGTGGAAGCAGGTATATTGCACCCCTCAATCAGTATTTTGTGGAAACAGGTATATAGAACCCCTTAATCAATATTTGGTGGAAGCAGGTATGTTGCACCCCTCAATTAGTATTTTGTGGAAGCAGTATATCAAACCCCTTAATCCGAATTTTGCTGAAACAGGTATATCGCACCCCTCAATTAGTATTTTGTGCAAGCAGGTGTATCGCAGGCCTCAATCAGTATTTGGAAGGAGGTATATGGCAACCCTCAATCAGTATTCTGTGAAAACAGGTGTATCACAGGCCTCAATCAATATTTGGTGGAAGCAGGTATATCACACCCCTCAATCAGTATTTTGTGGAAGCAGGTATATAGAACCCCTTAATCAATATTTGGTGGAAGCAGGTATATTGCACCCCTAAATCAGTATTTTGTGGAAGCAGGTATACAAAAACCCATTAATCAGTAATTTGTGGAAGCAGGTATACAAAAACCCATTAATCAGTATTTTGTGGAAGCAGGTATATCGCACCCCTCAATCTGTATTTTGTGGAAGCAGGCATATCACAGGTCTCAATCAGTATTTTGTGTAAGCAGGTATATAGAACCCCTTAATCAGTATTTTGTGGAAGCAGGTATATAGAACCCCTTAATCAATATTTGGTGGAAGCAGGTATATTGCACCCCTAAATCAGTATTTTGCGGAAGCAGGTATACAAAAACCCATTAATCAGTATTTTGTGGAAGCAGGTATATCGCACCCCTCAATCTGTATTTTGTGGAAGCAGGTATATTGAACCCCATAATCGATATTTGCTGGAAGCAGGTATGTCGCACCCCTTAATCAGTACTTTTTGGAAGCAGGTATATCACAGGTCTCAATCAGTATTTTGTGTAAGCAGGTATGTAGAACCCCTTAATCAATATTTGGTGGAAGCAAGTGTATTGCACCCCTAAGTCAGTATTTTGTGGAAGCAGGTATATAAAAACCCATTAATCAGTATTTTGTGGAAGCAGGAATATCGCACCCCTCAATCTGTATTTTGTGGAAGCAGGTATGTAGAACCCCTTAATCAATATTTGGTGGAAGCAGGTGTATTGCACCCCTAAGTGCAGGCATTATAGCTCCTGGGTTTTTGCTGTTTTAAACAGCAGAAACCTGGGACTAATGTCTTCGATTGGCGATAACACTTATCACTGACACCTAACTCTTCAGATGCATGTGGATCAATTGTGACCATTTGTGTGTAATTCAATGCAATGTATTGTAGGAGCAATCTAATCATAGTTTATTATAGTTTTCTAGAGTGATTTAAAAAGAGTAAAACATAAAAAAATATAAAAATACAGCATACTTAAATGGTAAAAAATAAACGTCATAGCTATCTCCGCATCCTAAAATGCCTGTACTATTAAAATATACAAATATTTCTCCCATACAGCAAAAATAAAAGACACTAATTTGCAATTTTTTGTCTTTTAAACTCCTAAACAAAATTGAATAAAACGTGATTAAAAAGTCATACACACTACATCTTATCAATAAAAAGAAAAGACTGTTCTGCAAAAAATTTGCTCCCACCCAACTCCATAGACATAACTTTAGAAAAGTTATAAGTGTCAAAAGATGACAATGAAAAGAAAAAAAATCATAATTAGTATTTATTTTTTAATAGTTACAACACCAGAAAAACTATATACCATAATCGCGGACCCAGAGAATTAAAGGCACGAGTCAGTTTAAACCAATAAGGAATGCTGTAAAAACAAAACCCATGTAACTGTGGCAGAGTTGTGTTTTTTTCCAATTCCCCCAAAAAATGTACACTGTATTGTACGCAACAGTAAATAGTATCTATGTGAACGGAAAGATGAAATAAAAAGTTATGGCTCTGGGAAAGTAGGGAGTAAAAATCAAAATACCAGGGTGCTGAAGGGGTTAAGTACTGTTAAAGGAGCTGGTCAGTTTTTAACAAAAGAGTAGCAGATCTCGTACAATAAAAATTATAGGATCTGCTGCTAACTTTCTACTCTTTCTTGTCAAGATCTTTACCAGATGCTATAGGACAAAGGTACTCAGGGTGGCGGGAATGAACTCTGTGGTCACATGAGGTCTTACATCAGGTGTGGAACTTTAGATTCTTCCTATGTGTGTCACGGCGTGGTGTGGGAACTAACGCCACACAAAACGCAGAGGGGGAGGGGAAAGGTACTAGAACTGGATTTAGGGATATGGGGGTGGTCACTACTCTCAGTATGTACAGACCTTGATGGTAGGAATGTTCATACACTGGAACCTAAGGCCTATCTCACCCTAACAGGGCCCTGGAGATAGTGTCAGGACAACGGATGGCTGTTCTTTTCCAGCTAAAGGAACAGGAGCCCCCCTCAGACCTAATACCAAAAGGTAGGGGAAATACAACAAACAATTGACTTTCAAAAGTATGCTTACGAGCAGGAACTCAGCTGGGAACCAACACCAGCACTTCCACAACAATAAGGAGCTATCAACCGCATAGCATGATGGGTGAGACCAGACTAAATAGAGGAGTAAAAATTACCAGTTAAGCAACACCTGAGACCAGAGGTGTGGTCATACCCAGCAACAACACAAAAGAGTGAAACCAGAGAGGCTGTCAGATCACATCACGTGCTGCCAGTCTCCTAGATCTTCTGACCCCTGTCACAGGAGAGACCGTGACAATGTCTGATTGATGCCTTTGGACCTTCTCAGGCTTAATTTCTGGATCTCTAAAGTCCCCAACTAAGGCTACTTTCACATCTGCTTTTCTCCTTTTCGGTATTGAGATCCATCATAGGATCTCAATACTAGTGGAAAACACTGCAGTTTTGTCCCCATTCATTGTCAATGGAGACGAAACTGAACTGAACAGAATGGAGTGCATCAGAATGTTTTCTGTTCCATTTGTGTCATGGCTGTGTCATGGTCTGATGGTAGTGGACCGTGACACTTTAGCTGTGCATGCTTATTGCCGGTGGCATGTTTACACACTTCCCCTTTAAGGTTGTTGTCCCTTCCCATTCTGGTGGGTATGGGGTTAAAGTGTGAGCAAGGTGGAGCTGGGTGTGGGCTCTTATAGTACTTGGGCTTGGAACCTGAGGTTAGTGGGACTTCAGCTTCTTGTGGAGCTGTAGTTATGCTGCCACTCTGGACTTTACCATCTGTCCAGTTTGAGGTCCACCTTGTTGGACATAGATTGTCATCCCTTATGTATCCTCCATGTTCCCTACATTACCTGTGTTGATGTTTGGTGTGGGTTTATGTTCAGGGTGTGGTGTACGTCTTGTTGTAGATTCATGTCTGGTCTTTTGGTGTTGTTCGTCCAGCATGTATGCAAGGCGTTTCCCTGTGTATTGTGCCTCCGGTGAGTGGGCTCCTGGGTTCCTCGGAGGGGGAACCAAGTTGACCACCTGCCTGCGGAAGTGGTCTCCAGAGTTTCCCGGAGGGGAACCACTAGTCAGTAGCAGTTGTTATTTCATCCAGTTGTTGTGGCAGGTATGTTCTGTTGTTCCACTGTGTGTTTGCGCTGGGTGCTTACCTGCCAAGTCTACAGTCTGCCCCTTTTTTGTTGCTAGGCCTGCTGGAGACTCCAGTTCATCCGTGTCATGGATGAACAGGTCGTCTCCTAGTCCTGACATTACCAGGGATCTCTAGGGTTAGTAGGGCCCGAGGATCTGGGTTTGAGCCCTCCCACCATTAAGGTTCGCTCATAAAGTTAGGAGGTCAGGGCTAGGATTTAGGGATGTGTTAGAAAGTTACCTGCTCCCTTTATTCCTGTTTCCAAGCCTAGTGGCATATCCCGCCAACCTACATTGTACGGTGTGGATTTCCCCCCACTCCCTACCATGACAATTTGGTTGCGTTCCCATACCAGACAGAAAACCGCTCCAAGCAATGGTTTTCTGTCCAGCATTGGATGCGGAGCAAGACGGATCTGGCATAAAACACAATATAAGTCAATGGTTCTGGATCCATTTTCTTGGAAACAAAAGAAAACAGATCCAGTACCCTTTGACTTACAATGGTTTTAGTGTCAGATATGTCACTGACACACAATGTAAGACAATGGTGCTGAACTTTTGCGTTTTCTCGGACACAAAAGTACCGATCCGTCATGGCCATTTTAGAGATAAAACAACATGATCCGTTCATAACGAATGCAGCTGGTTGCATTACCCTAACGGAAGTGTTTTTGCTGATCCATGACAGATCCAACAAAAATGCAGATGTAAAAATAGCCTTACACAAACCCACAAATAAGTGACTACTGAACTACCCTTTGACGCATGTGTATGCCAAAGCAGTGGAAGCTATGGACACCATGGTCACGTGATACACAATGGGACCACCATCACAATGACTGACACCGCCAGTGTTTGCATGCAACTCCATGTCACATATCTGATTACAGATCTTAAAAAGGAATAAAATTGTAAAGGGGTTGTTCCCTGAGGGTAGGCCATCAATATAAGAAAGTGGATAACCCCTTTAAGAGGACATAGCACTAGCAGACTACCATTAATTTTAGAATATCTGACTGCCATGTTTTAGCAAGCACAATCCCTTTAAGCTTGACATAGACATGATGAGATGTCTTTTGAATCATGCATGTTATAGTCCGACATGCCTGATCCCTGATGGCAGATGTACGTAGAGGGATCATCAAATTAGATTATATTATAGCAGTCACATTGGGAAATCATCTGGAAGGATTACACGTCCCTCGTCTGACCTTGGTAGTTATATAACCCCTATCTACACTCTGTTTATACCGCTATTTTATGAGACTTTACAGCTACAGTATTACAAGAGCCATTGTTCACGACTGCTCCCTATTAAACTTTATCTACTAAAATTCCCAGTAACTCACTGAAGATAATCTCTCATTGATGTATTTTTCCCCCGTAAATAATTCACAACTCATTCATTATACAGTGCATAGTATCATGCATTGTATTCATATGAAAATAATGTTTTTCTTCTATTTTGTTCAACTCAGCAAGTATCATAGAAAATGCCTCATTAACTTAAAGTGATCCTCCAGTTCAAGAAAAAAAAAAATCCCATTAACTGGGGAATGAACAGAACACTGACTTGGTGATCTCCTTTTTATCTTTTCAGCTATAGATCTCCAATTCCCAGGCTCCTCTTCTGCCACCCAAGATGGCCACACCGTTCTCAGATTACCTGATGCCTACTGTGCATTTGGTAGTTTGAGACACTTCCTGCTACCCTTGGATTGGTCAGCACTGCTCACACGAGTGACATGAGTTGTCCCAAGGCTGGACTAGGAAGTTAGAATTAACTAACAACCCAATTGTCCTCCTGCCTTGGAGCTGATAGTCCCTATCATCTTGACCCGTAGAACTTCACTCCATCCAGTTGATAGATAGTAGAGTTAGCAGCAGTCACAAAATGTGATGTATTACTATTGTATATTGGCTAAATCCTCTGGCCACCGCATATTACGGATATTCTGAAATCAACCATGTGCCACAACCCTTTAAAAGCATCATATAACCTTTATAATATCCACCAGAAATAACCGTAAAATGTCTTTATGAATGGTTCAGCAATATATGAGTAATTTTCATGACAATTTTACAAATCAAATTATTTGCATGGGTACTGTATATCTAGTCATAACAAGCACTGAAATTGTGCAGCAAAAGCCGCTGGGTTTATAGTAAAACTATTTTCTTGGTTGTTAAGAACATGTACTAAGACAGGGAAGAACATGACAAATATCAAGAAGATAAGAAACAAGCTTTCAAATGCTGTAATTTTCACTAACACTCATTTGATGCTGCTCAATAAATTTCCATCTCAGGCATTTGACAAAGTACAAATCATCCAACAATAAATAAGTTATGATCAACAGAATGAAAGGGGCAAAATAAAAATTTCCGCTTATTTCCATGAGGTTTAGTCAAGGCCTGCCATGTATACTTCCTGTGAGGTCCTATAAGATGGATCTTGTATTAAAATATCTTGGAGATCACACTCAAGTATCGCTCCTGAGGTCTTTTGGATAAACAAGTACTCTTCTGTTGTCTAGACTGGCACTGTTGAAGCCCATGGGGAATTTATTAGGTTCAGACCATCAAATTAGATTCCTTTTTGCAGCAGTTACCTTGCCGAAATCAACTTGATGGAAGCTACAAGCGTTTTTAGAAGTATACGTCCCTTGCATGACCTTGGCAATTATATAATGCCATCTACGCACTGTTTCATACAGCCCTTTTATCAGATTGAACTCTAGAAAGATGCCTCACTGGTTTTTAAACTCGCCAAGTGAAGTTTAAGCCAGCTTCCATACTAAAAAAAGAAAATCGAGGTTGAAATTGAGCTAATGTGAAAAAATGGAGAACAATCTTCTGTAGCAAACGCTGAAAAAACATATTTCATTTTAAGTTCTCGCTTCTTAATGTAATTGCTGCAATTCAGCTGGGGAGGAAGGCAGCAGTAAATATTTATAATTAGGATATACTAATGTATTTCTTAGATTAGGAGAAATTATCAATAACAAATCATTTACAAACCATTTTAGTGGATGTGAAAAAATGAAAAACATCAAGATATTAAAATATTTATCTGCAGACTCTGCATTACATAAACAGCATGCAGAGGAACATTTCTTGAAGTGCAGTAATATGGGTGTCATACTTGATTAAAGGATGGCCTAATTAACTTTTATTCCAGGTCTCTTCTTGTAAACAGTCCAGAATCATTCATAGGAGATTGTTTGACCAAATCGGTAACAGTGACCATATTTTTAAGTATGTAAGGAATGTATGACTGGTAATCAAAAGTTCTTCAGAGTAGCTAACCAACCGAGAATAGACAACAGGTAGTGTGAACCTGGGATTTACCACAGCAAGTGAATAATGGTACGGATTTCAAGGGGATAGCATTAGTATAGCAAGAAGCCAAAATGGACTCATGGAAGAGAATGACAGGCTCCTTTGTTCTGGTGTTCAATAGTCTCCAGCTCATGGACTCTGACCAATGATATCTTCTCAAAATTTTCCATGCCATATTAGGTCTATTATGTCTAAAATTGAAACCTACAAGCAAAATTAACATTTCATTTTGCTTAAGAAGCCACTGTATTCTTTACTCAAAAGCACAAAGTGTGTGTCAAATTTGTCTCATAGGGATTAGGTTTGGTCCGGTGGTCTTTTTCAGGTTACAAAACTGTCATTACATTCATACTTCACAAAATTTGAATCAACATTCTTGGCACATTATGCCTCATTTCAGATCTGTTAGAGGAACACCCATAAAAACTCAAAGAAATACTCAAAGCTGGGAATATGCATAAGGGTACTGTTGGCTGGAAGTTTGTTTGGCTGACAGCTATCTCTCCCGATCCTCACATACATATGCATGATTGGCTTGACCAGACACCATTGGCAGTGGCTCATCTCTTGAAAAAAAAAGGATAAGGCAGTTCAAATCCAATGAGCCAAATTATTGTTTCAGCTGGGGAGAGTTATGGGCCCCCATACACCGTAGACTGTTGGTTAAACATGGCAAAATCAGTGGGTTCATTCAACACTGATCTAATGTGGTTGGCCATCTTAAATTTCCATAACTTCTCTAAACTTTGATTTCCATTTTGCAGGGCAATTGTGAAATTTGAGTAAGAGAGAACCAATTTTGCACACTAATCTTTCTGCTTAAAAGTCTGAGCAAAGTACCTAAATGTTTTAATGTAAATTCAAATATTTGAGCATAGAATAAGCTTACACAGGCTAAGTGAGTAAATATATTTACTAAATGTGATAAAAAATTATAAAACAGACAAATCGCACACACAGTAGTAAATATGGATAACAACCAATCACCTAGCCTGCAACACAATCTTGGAGCTCCTGTCGCCATACTACCAAGATAGTACATGGCCGATGCCCCATAGTAATACAAGAGAGAAAGTGATTTACAACATCCTACCTGGATGATGTTCTCGTTGGAGCTGAATTTTTTGTCTTTGTGCACAAAGGTTTATGACTGACCTGTTTTAGTATTGATTACATATGTTCCTGATGTGATAGTTTATGTTCCCTCACAATCATAATTCAAATATTTGAGAATAGAATAATCTTACACAGGCTAAGTGAATACATATGTTTACTAAATAAGATAAAAAATTATAAAACTCACGGAGAGTAGTAACTCACTACATTACAAGGAATACAAAAGGTATTATAATAATTTAATGGGAAAAAACTATTAGTACAAAGTAAGCTTCTAACAGACAACATCAAACCTAAGACTAGAGATGATTCAATAGTAGCTACCTATATGGTTAACTTGTTCTAACCTACTGTAATTCCATTAGCTAAACCACTTTTCTAAATATGGTACATTGCGCTCTACCTTTTCCATTCAACCTTTTCCTTCTGATGGCCTCTGCCTTCCTGACTTCCATTATTGGTGACCATGCTTTGTATACCTGATATGACCTGATATGTATACCTGATATGACCAATAGTTATTATTTGCTAATTACACTAGGATGTTGCAAATCATTTCGCTATCCAAGTCTATTTAGGTATTGTGCTTGTTATGCTTTGGGGCTTTATTCTAGTGTAGTGAGTGATTGACCTTTATTTAGTATTGAATACATATGTTCCTGATGTACCAGTTTATGGTCCCTCACCATCCTAATATTGTGTATTCATTGTATTTGTATGCAGTGATCTCCGGTTGTATTCTTTCCATCAGTACAGTATTTTGTTCTTCCTTGTATTCCATAGACCTGTCTGTATTTCCAGACTTTCAAGTTCCACTTTCACAGTAGGTGCCCACAACAACCATATTACACAGTTGAAGGTTTACTGCAGAAAATGGCCCACTTCCTTGAGATTTACACTTTCGGGGGTTGGCTGAGGGCATTCTGTAAGATAACAAATGATGTACATAATCTTTAATGCTTCTCAATGGCAATACATCATCCTGCAAAGTGAATGCAGATTTAAGACTTCAAGGTTAGTCTGGCATGAAATTGACTTCCCTTTCTATTGTATTTGCCTTCTGCCGATAACTTATGGAATGCCCAGGAAATGATTAGTGTAGACTTTGACTTTACAACCTGCTAAATAGGAGATGAGTGAAGAACGACAATAAAATAAACTGGACCCGGTTCACCTCTTTTCCTGCTCTGTATCTGATTGAGGCTCATATCTCTGCTCAGGAGTCTGCTTCCCACATTCACTTAGACTGAATACAAAATAGATGCTGTCTGTAACAGTCTGCCCGCCATAATGTTCAGTCAACTGTTTAGCTACAGGTAAGAAAATGCAATCACAGCACTAAATATGAGGTCCCTCCATGCTTTCCAGGAAATTAATTCTAAATAAGCTTAAATACTATAAATATTTTCTAATACATTTCTAGTGAATCTGATTTACATTGCGCAGTTAATGCATACTTTTTATAGTAAAATTATTTGTTTTAATTTTTTTTAAATATAAAAGCAATATGTCATTATCTATATTCTCTGCAGTCTTGTAATAGGCTGACACTTCCTGCTCTGTAGAGATCACTTTTAAGCAGTCATCTCATTATCCTCACAAGCAGGATTACAATGAGCAATATACAGATAACACAAGTCACAGCTCACCTCTTCCCCCTCCCTGCACAGTGACCTCTGCAAAGGCCACAGAGCATGTCCACCGTAGCGGTCAATGAGTTATCTCCAAAAACTTGTTCCTGTGACCCTTTGGCTGCTGTAAAGCATATCTCTGAATGCTGGTAATAGCTGCTCAGACAAGATGGCAGCTCCCATAATATAATCATGTATAGAATATGCAATAAATATCATTAAAATTTTCATTTTAAACAGCTTGTCCCAGTATGACACCATATCATCTGTCTTCAGCCCCACTGATGGGTCTCTAGACAGTCCATAACATCTATTATAATTCAAGCCTCAAATCTACTCAAGCTCCTGGCTAGCCTAGATTTCAGTTCTGGCGCATGGATGGCCCTGAATGCACCACAATGATTAATCCCTCGCAGTGATGCACTATTATATCACAGAGTGTATATAGTTAACCCTTCGCTAACCCCAATGCTGTAATATTATGCTAAAGACAAGAAGGGTGATATTCTTGTGGAACCCTTTTTTATCATCGAGATGTAATCTCCCTGAATTTGTGAATCATTTTGCCATTTCTTTGCTTTCGTTATCTCGTACTGAAATAAACAGCCCTGTTTAGATCTCCTCCATAGTCTATACTTCTACGTCCTCTCACCTTGCGGTACTGGTGCAAATACACGATAGGAATTTCAGATCATAAAAGAACATTCCATTAGTGTCAATTGAACCGTAAGCTGCTGGCTGCTCAGGAGCACAAGTTCACTCCTGAGAAGATTTTTTTGATGTATGAAGCTTCAATGAGATCAAGGATAATATATAGAGAGAGGTGACCTTTATGCGTAGCTACGAGCGAGCGATCGTCACTTGGCTGGTGCAGTTTCTGTTGAATATTGTCAAGCGAAACGTTCAGACGTAAGAAAACAATCCAGAGGCCAAGTAACTGCAGAAAAGTCACTTACAGACCTTGAAGGCAATAATAAAAAGACACGTTCCGACACCCCCACCACCGCCGCGTCTAACAGAGAGAAGAGATCAGATAGTGAGAATTATGATAAAATAGCCGTTGAATCCCCCAGGTGACACAGCGGGAAATGAAATGATGGAAAGCGCTTTATTTCTTTGTTACTTCCAACCTCCATGTGAAGTATTTATTCTGCTAATTGAAAAATCTACGGGCTCGAGTCTATCAGCAATTTACTGGATACTTAGTAAAATGGAAATAATATTCTCCCCTGACTCTGATTAAAGCCGGTTCTTCACAAAAACAAAGATGTTCGCCATAAGATTGTGTTCTCTGGAAGACACTTGGATGATATAGTGGATGCCGCTGATTTTAGTAGGCTTGCGCTTTACACAAAATCTCATTGAAATCAATGAGTTGCTGCTGTAAGAAATGGACATGTCGGGTCCTCCAGAGAAACGTAGATAGAATTATAAGAGCTTGGCTCTCTGCAGGGTCCTAAATTGGTTGCAATACAATTCAATGCAATTCTTTGTTGGACACAGGGTATGTGAAAATGGGTTGTACCGTTTCGATTTTTGCTATTTATGTCTCTGACGGGAATAATTTTCATAGGTAATATTTATATATTTGGATGTTATCATGGTGCATATTGGGTTTCACCACACCATTAATTGGTATGCTGCCTTGTATATTGCATATTGATAATATAATTGAACAGTATATTGTGACTGCCTCATAAATGGTGCAAACGGGGCATAGTAATCAGAAGTGCAGGTTTTTCTGATGCAGTCAACACCAGGAGTGGATTTAAAAAAAAAAGAGGTAAAGTTGTATGTGTCCTTTATACTTTTTCTGCTTTGTTGATTCACTCCTGATTTTGCCTTCCAAAATGACATCAGAACACCCAACCGTGTGGCAGTACCCTAAAACTCTAGCTCTGGTGGTGAGGGACTCAAAGACTTCTTTCGTAGAAGAAGACATCAGTATTACAAATGGCACTTGGCAGCCGGGGGACACATACAGATTGTGGATATCTATTTATGTCTTTCAGTACAGCGTTTCTGTAATGATTTTAACCCCTTTCAAAATATATATATGAGTGACCAGCACATATCTCTCTATGGATGTTTTAAAATGTCTGTGCTGAGAACGCAGCTGCATGCTAGTTGTGCAGGTGTGGGAGCATGAAATCAGCTGTCAGTGACAGCCATGCTCAGGGGCATATTAAGTGCATCATAGGCCCTGCGCTGTCTACCCAACTTGGGCCCCTACCCTTATGTTCCCCTTCCGTGCTCCCAGTAGTTTATATTTTCAGTAGGAAGAGGCTGTGGTTCTCCGGGAGTGCTTATGCCTCTAACCAGGCCAGTGACATCACATTTATCACTCCTGGGGTCTAGGTGCAGCTTAGTCCCATCCAAGTGAATAGGGTTGAGCTGCAGTACCAAGCACAGCCACTAACAAATGGCAGCACTGTGCTTGATAAGCAGCGAAGAGGCTGTGGTTCTCACTGGAGCACCAAAGTCTCCTGAAGCAGCTGATCTGTAACACTACACTGATAACTCTCTGGATACAGATAATGTAGTCAATGTTATCTGCAGTCTGCTGGCACAGCCTCCTCCTTCTTGCAGCTCTGCTTCCCTGACCTCCCTATCTTCTGGCAAGGACAATTTCTTGATTTGGTATTGTGACTACGTTTTTGGCTTCTGACGTTTTGGTATTGATCTTATTGATCTCCTGGTTCTGACTTTTTAGCTTGTCTTGGTTTTCTCATTTGCCTCTGGCGTTACTTGTACTGCATTGTCCGACTGGCATTTGACCCTTTTTTCGTACGGTATGACAACTCTCTTAGTGTTTGTCTGTTTGTTTTTCCCTGTTTGTGTGCCGTTCCCTCACCTATCTCAGTATAGGGACTGACGTCCAGTTGTGGGGTCACTGCCTAGGGTGACTTTGCAAGTAGGTGGTATAGTGCGTCCAGGCAGCTATAGGGCTGCACTATCCTTGTTTTTATGACGATAGTCGCTATCCTGACACTGAGGCTACTGCATCAGCCCCAGTTACAGAAGAAATCAGCAATAAATAAAAAATATATAATGTTAAATGTCGCCCAAATGTCTTGTTTGACATTATGCAAAGCAGAAATTGTACAAAAAATAAAAAAATAAAAAAGACAAAATTAAAATAAATATAAAAAACAACACCACACACTGCTACCGTATTTAGCTTCTAGCTCTAGCCCTGTAAAGTAATATGAATTCAAAAGATTTGAGAATGAAGAGGCTTATGCAGGCTAAGTGAAGAAATATATTTACTAAGTGTGATTAAATATCTGATAAGACAAACAAATCACATACTAAATAGTAAAAAGTAAATACATCACTAGCCTAAATATGCAACATGCAATATGGGGTGAGACTCCATCGTTCATGTTATATAACACATGGCTGTCTACCACGTTATAGCACATGACCGACATCCCAGGGTGTACAAGAGATAGGGCAAATCAATACTTACATCCTACCTAGGATGAAGTCTTCAATGTCTCAATTAATTGTTAGTACAGACAACAGTTATCAGCCCCTCCTCCAGTGTGCATCACGCATCTCTCTGAGATCACTCAGGAATGTGTTCTTCTCAGTAAAATGGGGGATGGGTATATAAACATAATATAAAAGAGGACAGAATTAAAGAGGACAGAACCAATCAGTACTTAAAAATACCTTTACAATACAGTCCCACAGTCACCATAACCCATACATCCCATTACATCAAAATGACCATTAAATAAATATTTTCGTTGCACGTTGTTTAAAAAAAAAAGATTTAAAAATATAGTCCCAAATTATTTGCATAACCAAATGGAAAAAGTTATGGCTTTCAAAGACGCATGTTCTAAAAAAACGGATAATGCAACCGGTCTTGAACTTTTTTTCAGCAGTGAATATATGAGAGAAGGCTGAGCGGTGGTAGACACAGTTTTGTTCATATTTAGTATAAGGAAATAGTGTGTTTGCTGTTAAAGGACAGTTTAATGCTCAAGTAATTGGAAATCTACCTCTCCTGCCAACCTTATATAAATAAAGCACATGGATGGGCTTAGCCTTCAATTAGTGAACTGCAGCCGGTTATGCAAAAATATTCAGTCGCCATCATCTCAGTATAATCACAGAGTCCCCTGGCAGCTACCAGGAATTTAATGTGGAAAATTAGGTTATTAGGAGCATAGACCCTGTTACACCAGACATATTCTATAGCTGCAGATACATACAAAATCTTCATATACATCATTGATGGTGAGTAGGCTGCTGGTATTTTCTTGTTTCTGAAGCAAAGGCCAACTTTCATTCGTACCCCACATTGATTGTTCTCTAATTTATGCTCCTTTTGCATCATATATCAGTAGACTTAGGGTAGATTAACACGGAAGATTTTGGGAGCTGGTTTAAGTGCGGATTTGATGCCAAAAACCAGGCTCAAAAGGCGCTAAAACTTCCTATCATTGTTTTTAATGGGAGGCCGCACCATATGTCTATTTTTGCAGACCCTTGGCAAAGCTGCAGTGGGAGCCTCCTTGCAGTTGAGCCTTTCAATGGCAAAAACCATAGTGGACAAATTTATCCATGTGAACCTACTCTCAGGCTACATGGTGGTTTTTGTCACACCATGTTTCAGACAGATTTAGGGCATCAGATTGTGTAATACAAATTTTGCGCAATTCTAGCCACCCTCAAACAGAACTCAATAGTAAATATTAGGCAACTCAGACACTTGCAAATGCAATTTTTATTTTTTTATTTAGTGTATTCATTTACAGTAACTTATGAAAACATTCACCCCCTTGGTGTTTTATTGTGTGGTTTTTTTTTCCAAATTTTTTTTGCATTACAACCTGGAATTGAAATGGATTTTGGGAAGTTTATACTATTCAATTTACACAACATGTCTGCCACTTTGAATACACGCAAACTATTTTTGCTATTGACAAAACAATAAATTAATGAGCATAAGTATTCCCTCACTTAAGGCCTCTTGCACACGACCGTATGGCTTTTTCAGTATTTTGCGGTTCTCAAAAAGCGGATCCGCAAAAAATACGGATGACATCTGTGTGCATTCCGTTTTTTACGGAACAGCTGACACCTGATAGAACAGTACTATCTTTGTCCGTTAAGCAGACAATAATAGGACATGTTCTATCTTTGAATGGAACGAAAAATGGAAATACGGAAGGCATACAGAGTACCTTCCGTTTTTTTTTGCGGATCCATTGAAATGAATGGTTCCGTATACGGTCTATATACGGAACGCAAAAAATGTAATGTCAACGGAAAAAAAACAGTTTGTGTGCAAGAGACCTAAAGCTAATACTTTGTGGAGACATCTTTTTCTGCAATTACAGATCCAAGTCCTTTATGGTATGTGTCTATTAACTTAGCACATTTATACGCTGGGATTTTGGCCCATACTTCTAGGCAAAACTGCTCCAATTCCTTTAGGTTAGATGGGTTGTATTGGTGCGCGGCAGTCTTCGGGTCATGCCCCAGATCCTCCATTGGATTCACGCCTGGATTTTCCAAGGCATTTACATGTTTCCCCTTAAACCCCTCAAATGTAGCTTCACCAGTATTAGAGATGAGCGAATCAAAGTTGACGAAGTGGAATTCGATCAGAATTTCAGGAAAAATTCGATTCGCACCGAATCCGAATTTTCTCACGCTTCGGGAAAACGAATTGTATTTTTTCCTAAAATGGCTGCTGTACATGTTAGGACATGGAGCAAAGAACTCTGGGAACGAGGGATCACCCATAATGCCATGCATGCAGCCAATCAGCATCCAGCCAGCCCTGTGATGTCACAGCTAGAGTTGAGCGAACACCTGGATGTTCGGGTTCGAGAAGTTCGGCCGAACATCCCGGAAATGTTCGGGTTCGGGATCCGAACCCGATCCGAACTTCGTCCCGAACCCGAACCCCATTGAAGTCAATGGGGACCCGAACTTTTCGGCACTAAAAAGGCTGTAAAACAGCCCAGGAAAGAGCTAGAGGGCTGCAAAAGGCAGCAACATGTAGGTAAATCCCCTGCAAACAAATGTGGATAGGGAAATGAATTAAAATAAAAATTAAATAAATAAAAATTAACCAAAATCAATTGGAGAGAGGTTCCATAGCAGAGAATCTGGCTTCCCGTCACCCACCACTGGAACAGTCCATTCTCAGATATTTAGGCCCCGGCACCCAGGCAGAGGAGAGAGGTCCCGTAACAGAGAATCTGTCTTCATGTCAGCAGAGAATTAGTCTGCATGTCATAGCAGAGAATGAGGCTTCACGTCAGCCACCACTGCAACAGTCCATTGGCATATATTTAGGCCCAGCACACACACAGGCAGAGGAGAGAGGTCCCGTAACAGAGAATCTGGCTTCATGTCAGCAGAGAATCAGTCTGCATGTCATAGCAGAGAATCAGGCTTCACGTCAGCCACCACTGCAACAGTCCATTGTCATAAATTTAGGCCCAGCACCCAGGCAGAGGAGAGAGGTCCCGTAACAGAGAATCTGGCTTCATGTCAGCAGAGAATCAGTCTTCATATCATAGCAGAGAATCAGGCTTCACGTCACCCACCACTGTAAGAGTCAATTTTCATAAATTTAGGCCCAGAACCCAGGCAGAGGAGAAAGGTCCCGTAACAGACAATCTGGCTTCATGTCAGCAGAGAATCAGTCTTCATATCATAGCAGAGAATCAGGCTTCACGTCACCCACCACTGTAAGAGTCAATTTTCATAAATTTAGGCCCAGAACCCAGGCAGAGGAGAAAGGTCCCGTAACAGACAATCTGGCTTCATGTCAGCAGAGAATCAGTCTTCATATCATAGCAGAGAATCAGGCTTCACGTCACCCACCACTGTAAGAGTCAATTTTCATAAATTTAGGCCCAGAACCCAGGCAGAGGAGAAAGGTCCCGTAACAGACAATCTGGCTTCATGTCAGCAGAGAATCAGTCTTCATATCATAGCAGAGAATCAGGCTTCACGTCACCCACCACTGTAAGAGTCAATTTTCATAAATTTAGGCCCAGAACCCAGGCAGAGGAGAAAGGTCCCGTAACAGACAATCTGGCTTCATGTCAGCAGAGAATCAGTCTTCATATCATAGCAGAGAATCAGGCTTCACGTCACCCACCACTGTAAGAGTCAATTTTCATAAATTTAGGCCCAGAACCCAGGCAGAGGAGAAAGGTCCCGTAACAGACAATCTGGCTTCATGTCAGCAGAGAATCAGTCTTCATATCATAGCAGAGAATCAGGCTTCACGTCACCCACCACTGTAAGAGTCAATTTTCATAAATTTAGGCCCAGAACCCAGGCAGAGGAGAAAGGTCCCGTAACAGACAATCTGGCTTCATGTCAGCAGAGAATCAGTCTTCATATCATAGCAGAGAATCAGGCTTCACGTCACCCACCACTGTAAGAGTCAATTTTCATAAATTTAGGCCCAGAACCCAGGCAGAGGAGAAAGGTCCCGTAACAGACAATCTGGCTTCATGTCAGCAGAGAATCAGTCTTCATATCATAGCAGAGAATCAGGCTTCACGTCACCCACCACTGTAAGAGTCAATTTTCATAAATTTAGGCCCAGAACCCAGGCAGAGGAGAAAGGTCCCGTAACAGACAATCTGGCTTCATGTCAGCAGAGAATCAGTCTTCATATCATAGCAGAGAATCAGGCTTCACGTCACCCACCACTGTAAGAGTCAATTTTCATAAATTTAGGCCCAGAACCCAGGCAGAGGAGAAAGGTCCCGTAACAGACAATCTGGCTTCATGTCAGCAGAGAATCAGTCTTCATATCATAGCAGAGAATCAGGCTTCACGTCACCCACCACTGTAAGAGTCAATTTTCATAAATTTAGGCCCAGAACCCAGGCAGAGGAGAAAGGTCCCGTAACAGACAATCTGGCTTCATGTCAGCAGAGAATCAGTCTTCATATCATAGCAGAGAATCAGGCTTCACGTCACCCACCACTGTAAGAGTCAATTTTCATAAATTTAGGCCCAGAACCCAGGCAGAGGAGAAAGGTCCCGTAACAGACAATCTGGCTTCATGTCAGCAGAGAATCAGTCTTCATATCATAGCAGAGAATCAGGCTTCACGTCACCCACCACTGTAAGAGTCAATTTTCATAAATTTAGGCCCAGAACCCAGGTAGAGGAGAAAGGTCCCGTAACAGACAATCTGGCTTCATGACAGCAGAGAATCAGTCTGCATGTCATAGCAGAGAATCAGGCTTCACGTCAGCCACCACTGCAACAGTCCATTGTCATAAATTTAGGCCCAGCACCCAGGCAGAGGAGAGAGGTCCCGTAACAGAGGATCTGGCTTCATGTCAGCAGAGAATCAGTCTGCATGTCATAGCAGAGAATGAGGCTTCACGTCAGCCACCACTGCAACAGTCCATTGGCATATATTTAGGCCCAGCACACACACAGGCAGAGGAGAGAGGTCCCGTAACAGACAATCTGGCTTCATGTCAGCAGAGAATTAGTCTGCATGTCATAGCAGAGAATGAGGCTTCACGTCACCCACCACTGCAACAGTCCATTGGCATATATTCAGGCCCAGCACCCAGGCAGAGGAGAGAGGTCCCGTAACAGAGGATCTGGCTTCATGTCAGCAGAGAATCAGTCTGCATGTCATAGCAGAGAATGAGGCTTCACGTCAGCCACCACTGCAACAGTCCATTGTCATAAATTTAGGCCCAGCACCCAGGCAGAGGAGAGAGGTCCCGTAAAAGAGGATCTGGCTTCATGTCAGCAGAGAATCAGTCTGCATGTCATAGCAGAGAATCAGGCTTCACGTCAGCCACCACTGCAACAGTCCATTGTCATAAATTTAGGCCCAGCACCCAGGCAGAGGAGAGAGGTCCCGTAAAAGAGGATCTGGCTTCATGTCAGCAGAGAATCAGTCTGCATGTCATAGCAGAGAATCAGGCTTCACGTCAGCCACCACTGCAACAGTCCATTGTCATAAATTTAGGCCCAGCACCCAGGCAGAGGAGAGAGGTCCCGTAACAGAGGATCTGGCTTCATGTCAGCAGAGAATCAGTCTGCATGTCATAGCAGAGAATCAGGCTTCACGTCAGCCACCACTGCAACAGTCCATTGTCATAAATTTAGGCCCAGCACCCAGGCAGAGGAGAGAGGTCCCGTAACAGACAATCTGGCTTCATGTCAGCAGAGAATTAGTCTGCATGTCATAGCAGAGAATCAGGCTTCATGTCAGCCACCACTGCAACAGTCCATTGGCATATATTTAGGCCTAGCACACAGGCAGAGGAGAGGTTCATTCAACTTTGGGTAGCATCGCAATATAATGGTAAAATGAAAATAAAAATAGGATTGAATGAGGAAGTGCCCTGGAGTCCAATAATATATGGTTATGGGGAGGTAGTTAATGTCTAATCTGGACAAGGGACGGACAGGTCCTGTGGGATCCATGCCTGGTTCATTTTTATGAACGTCAGCTTGTCCACATTGGCTGTAGACAGGCGGCTGCGTTTGTCTGTAATGACGCCCCCTGCCGTGCTGAATACACGTTCAGACAAAACGCTGGCTGCCGGGCAGGCCAGCACCTCCAAGGCATAAAAGGCTAGCTCTGGCCACGTGGACAATTTAGAGACCCAGAAGTTGAATGGGGCCGAACCATCAGTCAGTACGTGGAGGGGTGTGCACACGTACTGTTCCACCATGTTAGTGAAATGTTGCCTCCTGCTAACACGTTGCGTATCAGGTGGTGGTGCAGTTAGCTGTGGCGTGTTGACAAAAGTTTTCCACATCTCTGCCATGCTAACCCTGCCCTCAGAGGAGCTGGCCGTGACACAGCTGCCTTGGCGACCTCTTGCTCCTCCTCTGCCTTGGCCTTGGGCTTCCACTTGTTCCCCTGTGACATTTGGGAATGCTCTCAGTAGCGCGTCTACCAACGTGCGCTTGTACTCGCGCATCTTCCTATCACGCTCCAGTGCAGGAAGTAAGGTGGGCACATTGTCTTTGTAGCGTGGATCCAGCAGGGTGGCAACCCAGTAGTCCGCACAGGTTAAAATGTGGGCAACTCTGCTGTCGTTGCGCAGGCACTGCAGCATGTAGTCGCTCATGTGTGCCAGGCTGCCCAGGGGTAAGGACAAGCTGTCCTCTGTGGGAGGCGTATCGTCATCGTCCTGCCTTTCCCCCCAGCCACGCACCAGTGATGGACCCGAGCTGCGTTGGGTGCCACCCCGCTGTGACCATGCTTCATCCTCATCCTCCTCCACCTCCTCCTCATCCTCGTCCTCCTCGTCCTCCAGTAGTGGGCCCTGGCTGGCCACATTTGTACCTGGCCTCTGCTGTTGCAAAAAACCTCCCTCTGAGTCACTTCGAAGAGACTGGCCTGAAAGTGCTAAAAATGACCCCTCTTCCTCATCCTCCTCCTCCTCCTCCTGGGCCACCTCCTGTTCCATCATCGCCCTAAGTGTTTTCTCAAGGAGACATAGAAGTGGTATTGTAACGCTGATAACGGTGTCATCGCCACTGGCCATGTTGGTGGAGTACTCGAAACAGCGCAACAGGGCACACAGGTCTCGCATGGAGGCCCAGTCATTGGTGGTGAAGTGGTGCTGTTCTGTAGTGCGACTGACCCGTGCGTGCTGCAGCTGAAACTCCACTATGGCCTGCTGCTGCTCGCACAGTCTGTCCAGCATGTGCAAGGTGGAGTTCCACCTGGTGGGCACGTCGCATATGAGGCGGTGAGCGGGAAGGCCGAAGTTACGCTGTAGCGCAGACAGGCGAGCAGCGGCAGGATGTGAACGCCGGAAGCGCGAACAGACGGCCCGCACTTTATGCAGCAGCTCTGACATGTCGGGGTAGTTGTGAATGAACTTCTGCACCACCAAATTCAGCACATGCGCCAAGCAAGGGATGTGCGTCAAATTGGCTAGTCCCAGAGCTGCAACGAGATTTCGCCCATTATCGCACACCACCAGGCCGGGCTTGAGGCTCACCGGCAGCAACCACTCGTCGGTCTGTTGTTCAATACCCCGCCACAACTCCTGTGCGGTGTGGGGCCTGTCCCCCAAACATATGAGTTTCAGAATGGCCTGCTGACGTTTACCCCGGGCTGTGCTGAAGTTGGTGGTGAAGGTGTGTGGCTGACTGGATGAGCAGGTGGAAGAAGAGGAGGAGGAAGCCGAGAAGGAGGAGGTGGCAACAGGAGGCAAAGAATGTTGCCCTGCGATCCTTGGCGGCGGCAGGACGTGCGCCAAACAGCTCTCCGCCTGGGGCCCAGCTGCCACTACATTTACCCAGTGTGCAGTTAGGGAGATATAGCGTCCCTGGCCGTGCTTACTGGTCCACGTATCTGTGGTTAGGTGGACCTTGCTACAGATGGCGTTGCGCAGTGCACACTTGATTTTATCGGATACTTGGTTGTGCAGGGAAGGCACGGCTCTCTTGGAGAAGTAGTGCCGGCTGGGAACAACATACTGTGGGACAGCAAGCGACATGAGCTGTTTGAAGCTGTCTGTGTCCACCAGCCTAAATGACAGCATTTCATAGGCCAGTAGTTTAGAAATGCTGGCATTCAGGGCCAGGGATCGAGGGTGGCTAGGTGGGAATTTACGCTTTCTATCAAATGTTTGTGAGATGGAGAGCTGAACGCTGGCGTGTGACATGGTTGAGACGCTTGGTGACGGAGGTGGTGGTGGTGGTGTTGGTGGTACATCCCCTGTTTGCTGGGCGGCAGGTGCCAACGTTCCTCCAGAGGCGGAGGAAGAGGCCGAGGTGGCAGCAGCAGAATAGGCCGAGGCGGCAGCAGCAGAAGAGGTAGCAGGGGGAGCCTGAGTGACTTCCTTGGTTTTAAGGTGTTTACTCCACTGCAGTTCATGCTTTGCATGCAGGTGCCTGGTCATGCAGGTTGTGCTCAGGTTCAGAACGTTAATGCCTCGCTTCAGGCTCTGATGGCACAGCGTGCAAACCACTCGGGTCTTGTCGTCAGCACATTGTTTGAAGAAGTGCCATGCCAGGGAACTCCTTGAAGCTGCCTTTGGGGTGCTCGGTCCCAGATGGCGGCGGTCAGTAGCAGGCGGAGTCTCTTGGCGGCGGGTGTTCTGCTTTTGCCCACTGCTCCCTCTTTTGCTACGCTGTTGGCTCGGTCTCACCACTGCCTCTTCCTCCGAACTGTGAAAGTCAGTGGCACGACCTTCATTCCATGTGGGGTCTAGGACCTCATCGTCCCCTGCATCGTCTTCCACCCAGTCTTGATCCCTGACCTCCTGTTCAGTCTGCACACTGCAGAAAGACGCAGCAGTTGGCACCTGTGTTTCGTCATCATCAGAGACATGCTGAGGTGGTATTCCCATGTCCTCATCATCAGGAAACATAAGTGGTTGTGCGTCAGTGCATTCTATGTCTTTCACCGCTGGGGAAGGGCTAGGTGGATGCCCTTGGGAAACCCTGCCAGCGGAGTCTTCAAACAGCATAAGAGACTGCTGCATAACTTGAGGCTGAGACAGTTTCCCTGGTATGCATGGGGGTGATGTGACAGACTGATGGGGTTGGTTTTCAGGCGCCATCTGTGCGCTTTCTGCAGAAGACTGGGTGGGAGATAATGTGAACGTGCTGGATCCACTGTCGGCCACCCAATTGACTAATGCCTGTACCTGCTCAGGCCTTACCATCCTTAGAACGGCATTGGGCCCCACCATATATCGCTGTAAATTCTGGCGGCTACTGGGACCTGAGGTAGTTGGTACACTAGGACGTGTGGATGTGGCAGAACGGCCACGTCCTCTCCCAGCACCAGAGGGTCCACTAACACCACCACGACCATGTCCACGTCCGCGTCCCTTACTAGATGTTTTTCTCATTGTTATGGTTCACCACAACAACAAATATATTATTTGGCCCAATGTATTGTATTCAAATTCAGCGGGATATAAATTTGAGGCCTAGTATTTAGGCGCTGGGTCACCGGTATGGATTTAGTGACAGAATTAGACTTGGAAATGCACAGAAGCGTGTGTGTGAAGTTATTCTGAATGACCCTATGTGCACCTTCAATATTATATACCCTTTTAGGGATAGATTTCAAATAGCTCTGATATAGCAGAAACCACTAAATTATGAAATTGCTAAATTGGGAATTGTACTTCAACCCAGAACAAAAAATGTGCTTTGACGGACACTAAATATCTTGCCCAGCAACAACAGTACAGCGGTGGGTAACGAGAGATTTAGAGGGATTTAAATTTGAGGCCTAGTATTTAGGCGCTGGGTCACCGGTATGGATTTAGTGACAGAATTAGACTTGGAAATGCACAGAAGCGTGTGTGTGAAGTTATTCTGAATGACCCTATGTGCACCTTCAATATTATATACCCTTTTAGGGATAGATTTCAAATAGCTCTGATATAGCAGAAACCACTAAATTATGAAATTGCTAAATTGGGAATTGTACTTCAACCCAGAACAAAAAATGTGCTTTGACGGACACTAAATATCTTGCCCAGCAACAACAGTACAGCGGTGGGTAACGAGAGATTTAGAGGGATTTAAATTTGAGGCCTAGTATTTAGGCGCTGGGTCACCGGTATGGATTTAGTGACAGAATTAGACTTGGAAATGCACAGAAGCGTGTGTGTGAAGTTATTCTGAATGACCCTATGTGCACCTTCAATATTATATACCCTTTTAGGGATAGATTTCAAATAGCTCTGATATAGCAGAAACCACTAAATTATGAAATTGCTAAATTGGGAATTGTACTTCAACCCAGAACAAAAAATGTGCTTTGACGGACACTAAATATCTTGCCCAGCAACAACAGTACAGCGGTGGGTAACGAGAGATTTAGAGGGATTTAAATTTGAGGCCTAGTATTTAGGCGCTGGGTCACCGGTATGGATTTAGTGACAGAATTAGACTTGGAAATGCACAGAAGCGTGTGTGTGAAGTTATTCTGAATGACCCTATGTGCACCTTCAATATTATATACCCTTTTAGGGATAGATTTCAAATAGCTCTGATATAGCAGAAACCACTAAATTATGAAATTGCTAAATTGGGAATTGTACTTCAACCCAGAACAAAAAATGTGCTTTGACGGACACTAAATATCTTGCCCAGCAACAACAGTACAGCGGTGGGTAACGAGAGATTTAGAGGGATTTAAATTTGAGGCCTAGTATTTAGGCGCTGGGTCACCGGTATGGATTTAGTGACAGAATTAGACTTGGAAATGCACAGAAGCGTGTGTGTGAAGTTATTCTGAATGACCCAATGTGCACCTTCAATATTATATACCCTTTTAGGGATAGATTTCAAATAGCTCTGATATAGCAGAAACCACTAAATTATGAAATTGCTAAATTGGGAATTGTACTTCAACCCAGAACAAAAAATGTGCTTTGACGGACACTAAATATCTTGCCCAGCAACAACAGTACAGCGGTGGGTAACGAGAGATTTAGAGGGATTTAAATTTGAGGCCTAGTATTTAGGCGCTGGGTCACCGGTATGGATTTAGTGACAGAATTAGACTTGGAAATGCACAGAAGCGTGTGTGTGAAGTTATTCTGAATGACCCTATGTGCACCTTCAATATTATATACCCTTTTAGGGATAGATTTCAAATAGCTCTGATATAGCAGAAACCACTAAATTATGAAATTGCTAAATTGGGAATTGTACTTCAACCCAGAACAAAAAATGTGCTTTGACGGACACTAAATATCTTGCCCAGCAACAACAGTACAGCGGTGGGTAACGAGAGATTTAGAGGGATTTAAATTTGAGGCCTAGTATTTAGGCGCTGGGTGACAGGTATGGGTTTAGTGACAGAATTAGACTTGGAAATACACAGTAGCGGGTGTGTGTGAAGTTATTCTGAATGACCCAATGTGCACCTTCAATATTATATACCCTTTTTGGGATAGATTTCAAATAGCTCTGATATAGCAGGAACCACTAAATTATGAAATTGCTAAATTGGGAATTGTATTTCAACCCAGAACAAGAAATGTGCTTGAACGGACACTAAATAACTCGCCCAGCTACAGCACTAGGGACAGATTTAGCTGGATATAAATTTGAGGCCTAGTATTTAGGCGCTGGGTGACCGGTATGGATTTAGTGACAGAATTAGACTGGGATATGGCCAAAAAATAAACAGACTATTGCTGGTTAAATGCACTTGGTGTGACAGCTTCACCCTGATGTAGGCTTTAGCCAAAAAACAACCACACCATTGAGGGTTAAATGCACTTGGTGACAGGCGCAGCTTGCCCCTGATTTTGTATATGGCCAAAAAATGAACAGACTATTGCTGGTTAAATGCACTTGGTGTGACAGCTTCACCCTGATGTAGGCTTTAGCCAAAAAACAACCACACCATTGAGGGTTAAATGCACTTGGTGACAGGCGCAGCTTGCCCCTGATTTTGTATATGGCCAAAAAATGAACAGACTATTGCTGGTTAAATGCACTTGGTGTGACAGCTTCACCCTGATGTAGGCTTTAGCCAAAAAACAACCACACCATTGAGGGTTAAATGCACTTGGTCGCAGCTTGTGCTGGCGCACCACAAGACACAAAATGGCCGCCGATCACCCCAGAAAAATGAGACTGACAAACGGTCTGTGCAGCCTAAAAACAGTGAGCAATTGAGGATCAGCAGCTCAATGATCCACAGCTGCAGATCGATCAGTTAATCAAGTCCTTTGGAGGAGTTAATCTGCCTAATCTCGCCCTACTGTCGCAGCCGCAACCTCTCCCTACGCTAATCAGAGCAGAGTGACGGGCGGCGCTATGTGACTCCAGCTTAAATAGAGGCTGGGTCACATGGTGCTCTGGCCAATCACAGCCATGCCAATAGTAGGCATGGCTGTGATGGCCTCTTGGGGCAAGTAGTATGACGCTTGTTGATTGGCTGCTTTGCAGCCTTTCAAAAAGCGCCAAGAAAGCGTCACAAAAGCGCCAAGAAAGCGACGAACACCGAACCCGAACCCGGACTTTTACGAAAATGTCCGGGTTCGGGTCCGTGTCACGGACACCCCAAAATTCGGTACGAACCCGAACTATACAGTTCGAGTTCGCTCATCCCTAGTCACAGCCCTATAAATAGCCTCAGCCATCTTGGATTCAGCCATTTTCCTGTGTACTTAGTGCAGGTAGAGATGTCAGCAGGCACTAGGGACAGTGGTAGAAAAGACTTTAAAACTTTATTATTTTGCTGTATAGAAGTTCAGGGAAAGTATAGGGAGGAATCATTCCACAGTATTGAAGCAGAACAGGGTTCAGTCGGGGAGGTTACAGCCTGGGTAATAGGAACAATCCTATTACACCTTGCTGCACTGACTGGGGATACAAATTGCCATTATACAGCTCTGTAATTCCAGCAAACTGTTCTTGTTATTGGGGTGCAAGTGCTGTTTGATACAGCCATTAACAGGGTTTATTACAAGGAAATATTTCGACGTCTTATTTGCCCTTGTGCGGTGCAGTTATACAGGTGAAACTCGAAAAATTAGAATATCGTGCAAAAGTCCATTTATTTCAGTAATGCAAATTAAAAGGAATTGCATGAATGCAGCTTAAAATTTGAATTTTGTGAAAAGGTTCAATATTCTAGGCTCAAAGTGTCACACTCTAGTCAACTAATTAATCCATATCCCCTGAGCAAAGTGTACCTCAAAATTGTGACTTTGGGGTTTCATAAGCTATAAGCCATAATCATCCAAATTATAACAAATAAAGGCTTGAAATATCTCATTTTGCATGTAATGAGTCTATCGCATATGTTAGTTTCACCTTTTAAGTTGCATTACTGAAATAAATGAACTTTGCACAATATTCAAATTTTTCGAGATTTACCTGTATTTTCTAAAGCATGTTTTGGCTTGTATTAGTGGGAAAAAAGGGCTTATTAGCCATTGTGTGGTGAAGTGCGAAAATTACAGCCCTTTTTGGCAAGTATTAGTGGCCAAAAAATATATATTATTTGCCGTTCAGCGGTGCAGTTACATGTTCTAAAGCTCTTTTTGGCATGTATTAGTGGCAAAAAATATATATATTATTTACCGTTCAGCGGTGCAGTTATATGTTCTAAAGCCCTTTTTGGCATGTATTAGTGGCAAAAAAATATATTATTTACCGTTCAGCGGTGCAGTTATATGTTCTAAAGCCTTTTGTAGCGTCTATAAGTGGAAAAAAATAAGGGCCTATTTGCCCTTCAGTGGTGCAGTTATATGTTCTAAAGCCTTTTTTGGCATGTATTATTGGCCAAAAAATGTATATTATTTGCTGTTCAGCAGTGCAGTTATATGTTCTAAAACCCTTTTTGGCGTGTATTAGTGGCGCAAAAAAAAGTATTTGCATTTGTGTGGTAAAGTGAGAAAATTACAGCCCTTTTTGGCGTGTATCAGTGGCAAAAAAATATCTATATTTGCCGTTCGGCAGTGCAGTTATGTGTTCTAAAGCCCTTTTTGCAGTGTGTTAGTGGCACAAAAAAAAGTATTTGCCATTGTGTGGTGAAGTGAGAAAATTACAGCCCTTTTTGGCGTGTATTAATGGCAAAAAAATATATATTTCTGCGGTGCAGTTATATGTTTTAAAGCCTTTTGTGGCATGTATAAGTGGAAAAAAGTAAGGGCCTATTTGCCGTTCAGCGGTGCAGTTATATGTTCTAAAGCCCTTTTTGGCGTGTATTAGTGGCAAAAAAATATATATTATTTGCCATTAAGTGATGCAGTTATATGTTCCAAAGCCTTTTGTGGCGTGTATAAGTGGAAAAAAGTAAGTTGTATGTTGTAAAGCCCTTTTTGGCATGTGTTAGTGGCAAAAATTTTATTTGCCATTCTGCGGTGCAGTTATATGTTCTAAAGCTTTCTTTGGGGTGCATTAATGGAAAAAAAGGCTAATTAGCCATTGTGTAGTGAAGTGAGAAAATTTCTGACTTTTTGCTTTAATTTCTTTTTTATTTATTTATTTTATCTAATAGTATGTCAGACAGAGAAGTGTCAGGCCCTGCACAGGGGAGTGGCAGAGGCCTAATGTTTCTGGTGCAGGCACAGGTCGCAGCAGAGTAAGGGGGCGTGGCAGCAGGAGTCGCAGCGAGAGGCCCGAGTTCCCGTTGTCATCTAGCAGTCGTGTCTTGACCAACCACCCAGCGGTTCTTGAATGGTTGACTCAGTCATCCACTTCGTCCCAAGTGACATCAGATACCCCTAGCCAAGACTTTGTGTGTTCGTCAAACACAACCCTTAGTTGGCATGGCCCGGGAGCAGGCCCTTTGCTCTCACCTGTCCTCAACCTGCCTCTTTCCTTTTCTGTTCCCTCAGCCAGAGAAGTATTATATGCTGTGGGCTCAGCTCCACTATACAGCGAGGACAAGCTACTAGAGGACAGTCAGCAGCTATTGGCAAGCCAAGATGTGGAGGACACATCTGCCGCTTCCTCCGGTAGGCGGGCAAGTAGTGATGAGGAGAGTGGCGTGGGAGCTGGTGTTGTGAACGGTCAGATTCCTGACCCAGAGACTGTTGAGGAGGACATGAGTGACATGCAGACAGTACTCTATGATGATGATGTAGCTGATCGCACTTGGGAGCCGGGTGAATTAGGGGCTTCATCATCATTGGGAGAAGATGGCAGTCCCTCCCTTTTCAAGTGGTGGACTCTGCACCTTTCAGAAAACTGATGGCTTGTGCTGAGCCGAGGTGAAGAGTCTCAAGCCGTCATTTCTTTGTCAAAAAGGCAGTACCAGCCCTGCACACGTATGTAGAACAGAAGGTGGGCCAGTCCTTGAGCCTGTCAGTTTCTGCCAAAGTGCATTGCAACACCAAAGTGTGGAGCTGTAACTACGGTCAGGGACAATATATGTCTTTTATGGCCCACTGGGTGAATGTGGTTCCTGCACAGCCACAACAGCAACTTGGCCGCTTCTGCCTCCACGTTCTCACGCTGTTGGTCCTGCGAAAATGACCGCCTCTGCCTCCTCATCCTCCACCGTGTCCTCAGCCTCCACTGCAGGGACAATTCACAGTGCCCCTCCAGAATATCACATGTGCAGGGCACGGTGGTGTCACGCTGTTCTGCACCTCGTTTGCCTAGGCGAACTGAGTCACACAAGGGAGGAACTGCTCCATGTCCTTCATCAAGAAATCAAATACTGGCTTTCTTCGTGACAACTGAAAATCGGAACTATGGTGACTGACAATGGGAAGAACATGGTGTCGGCGCTGCGTCAAGGAGGGCTGAGCCATGCGCCCTGCATGGCACACGTGTTCAATCTGGTTGTCAAGAGGTTCCTGAAATCTTCCACCCATCTGCAAGACATTCTAAAAATGGCCAGGAAACTTTTCATGCACTTCAGCCACTCGTACACCGCAAAGCACACCCTCCTTGAGCTGCAGCGGCAGAACGGAATCCCCCAACAAAGGCTGATATGCAACGTTTCCACCCGTTGGAATTCCACCCTCCATATGTTGGACTGACTATACGAACAGAGAAAGGCCATAAATGATTTCTTGATGATCCAAGCGGACAGGAGTACTCCCCTGTGTAACTTTAGCCAGTGGCAGCTCATGCGTGACATCTACCGTTTGCTCAGGCCCTTTGAGAAAGCCACGTTATTTGTCAGTCGCCAGGAATACAGGATGAACAATGTTATTCCACTGCTTCATGTCCTGGAACAGATGCTGGTAAATGTGGCTGGTCAGGGGACTGGAGATGTGTCGCCTAGATCTCACGGCCACATGAGCCCTGTGGGGGCTAAACTGGAGGAGGAGGAGGACATTGGAGCACAAGCAATGTGTAGCGAAATGGGAAGTTTTTCTATACAGGTGACAGAAGAGGAAGAGCAGGAGCAGCCAGAGGAGCTACAGGGCGATGAGGAAGCAGATGACCCAGACACACCGTGGCAGTATGCAGTGGAGAATGCCTAGTGAAGAAACTATTCACCAGCAGCAGCAGCTAGACCTGGAGCAGTACCTGAACAAGCAGGTGGTGGCATACTTGGACAGCACCCTGCCACACCACATTGAAGTACCGCTGGACTACTGGGCAGCCAAACTGGATTTGTGGCTGCAACTGGCAGAGTTTGCCCTGAAAAAGATGTCCTGCCCGGCCAGTAGTGTGGCATCAGAGCAGGTGTTTAATGCGGCGGGGGCCATAGTTACCCCAAGAAGAACTCACCTGTCCACCCAAAATGTGGAGAGACTGACCTTTGTCAAGATGAATCTGGCGTGGATCAGCCAGGATTTCCACCCACCAATGCCGTAATGCATCAGACTAGATCATCCATGGTGTCACACCAACACTTTGATGAAAAAGACTGGTTTCTTTTGGCTACCTGCCTCAGCTACTATTCTGATGCTGCCACCCACCTGATGCCACTCATCTGATGCCAAGTGCTCCTTATTTCACCCACCATCTTCAGAAAGTACAGTACATACATATGGGTCCGCGCTTCACTTGAATGAGGAATATTTCACAAACAGAAGGTCTTCCCGGAGATATTTCAACTTCACAGATGCAACCCTGGTACATGATCTCAATATCAACCAGCAATGCGATTTCCTTTAAAAGAACAGATCATAGTGCAATACCCAAATCTTTTTTTAGCAAGGTATAATTTATTGTACTCACAAATAAAACGCTTGAGTATAGCATGTAAAACTTACCCACCATCTTCAGCTGGTACTCGTATTGCCACCCACCTCCCCACTCTGTCACCGGGTCACTCTGTGGTCTCCTAATGCTGCTGCAACCTCCATAGTATGTCACCTTGCCACTCTGTGGTCTCCTGATACTGCTGCAACCTCCACACTATGTCACCTTTCCACTCTGTGGCCTCCTGATGTTGCTGCTGCCACCTCCACACTCTGTCATTGTGCCATTCTGATGTCTCTTCATGCTGCTGCTGCTGCTGATGCCACCTCCACACTGTCATAGAAGCATAGAAACATAGAATGTGTCGGCAGAAAAGAACCATTTGGCCCATCTTGTCTTCCCAATATACTGAATACTATGAATAGCCCCTGGCCCTATCTTATATAAAGGATGGCCTTATGCCTATCCCATGCATGCTTAAACTCCTTCACTGTATTTGAAGCTACAACTTCTGCAGGTAGTCTATTCCATGCATCCACTACTCTCTCAGTAAAGTAATACTTCCTGATATTACTTTTAAACCTTTGCCCCTCTAATTTGAAACTAAGCTCTCTGCAGCCAGGAAATAGCAATTTTTTTTAACGTGATTTGCCACAAATGTAACCTCCATTCCAGTCTCAAATTTCTGGCAGACTGAGGCAGGTTTTCCTTGAGAATTGCCCTAAATTTACTGCCATCAATCTTTCCTTTAATCCTGGCCAGTTTTCCCATCTCTGCCGATAAAAAGCATCTGCTCAGCATAATACCACCACCGCCATGCTTTACTCAGGGAATGGGTTTATGGGGAGTGTTGGGTTTGCGCCACACATAAAATGCCTCAAAAAGTATTTCTTTCCAGATTTTTATTTATTTGAAAGTTTGAAAATCATGTATCGTTTTGTTTTTACCTCACACATACGGTACTTGCTACTTTGTGTTGGCCTATCCAATAAAATCACAATAATATACATTTGGAAAAGTTCAAAGGGTACGAATACTTTTGCAAGCCATATTTATAAAAATCTTTTATGCAAATGGTCTAGACTGGTGACAGATTCCCTTTATCAATGGCTTTTTTTCTGGCCACTCTCCATAAAGTTCCACTCTGTAGAGTCTACGGCTTATAGTGTCTTATGGACAGATCCTTCTATTTTTTCTGTGGTGTGTACAGCTTATACTGGTCCTATGGACATATCCTTCCATCTCCTCTGTGGAGTGTACTGCTTATACTGGTCCTATGGACAGATCCTTCCATCTCCTCTGTGGAGTGTATGGCTTATACTGGTCCTATGGACAGAACCTTCCATCTCCTCTGTGGAGTGTATGGTTTATACTGGTCCTATGGACAGATCCTTCCATCTCCTCTATGGAGTGCCCAGCTTATAGTGATCCTATGGAAAGATACTTCCATCTCCTCTGTCGATCTTTGGAGCTCCATCAGTGTTGTTATGAGTTTGTTGAATATTTGATCCAGGCCCTCCTTGCCCAATCGGTGAGTTTTGGTGGGCAGCCTTCTCTTGTCAGGTTTTAGTTGTGCCATGTTATTTCCATTTTGTTATAATGGATTTAATGGTGCTCTGCAAGATGTTCAAAGTTTAAGATATTTTATAACCTGGCCCTGATCTGTACTTCTCCACAATTTTGTCTCAGACCTGTTTGGAGAGCTCCTCTGTCATCATGTTGCTTGTTTAGTAGTGTGGTAGACTTGGGGCCCTTCAGAACAGGTGTATTTATGATGCTATCATGTGACAGGTCATGTGACACGTTGATTGCACGCAGAGGGGCCTTATTCAACTAATTATGTGACTTCTGAGGTGGACTTGTTGGATCAGACCTTATTTAAGAGTTTCATAACAAAGGGGGTGAATACATATCAACTCATCAACTCATTTCATTCCACTGTACGACTTTGGTCTATATTGTCAGGTCCATTACACAAAATATAGTATAAAATACATTTTAAAGAGTAACTGAACTTTTTTAAAACTTGCTTTTAAATGTTCTAAATAGCCCAAAAAAGTTTTTTGTAATATACTTTATTAATCAATTGTTCCGTTTTCCTACTGAAATAGGCACCCAAAGTTCACTGGGGGCCGCAGCGAACGATACACAGGCCAGAGCACACATAGCTGCTCTTGTCTGTGCCCCCACTCCCCTTAAAGGGGTTGTACAGGTTCAGAGCTGAACCTGGACATCCCTCCATTTTCACCCCGGCAGCCCCCCTGACATGAGCATCGGAGCAGTTCATGCTCCGATGCTCTCCTTTGCCCTGAGCTAAATCGCGCAGGGCAAAGGCATTTTTCTGAGTTCCGGTGACGTACCGGGGCTCTCTATGGGGCTGACAGGAACCCCGGTGACGTCACCGGCACTGATGGGCGGGATTTGGCTCTGCCCTAGCCAGTAAAACGGCTAGGGCAGAGCTAAAGCCCGCCCCTCAGAGCCGGTGACGTCACCGAACACACTGCTGGGCGGAAGTTACCGCCCGGCAGTGTGTTATTGAAAACACAAGAGCCTGTGCCCTGCGCGATCTAGCGCAGGGCACGGGAGCGCATCGGAGCATGAGATGCTCCGATGCCAGGCTCAGGAGGGCTGCCGGGGTGAAAATAAGGGTATGTCCGGGTTCAGCTCTGAACCCGGACAACCCCTTTAAGCTTGGCACAGAACATAGGGTCCCTGTAGTCTGTACCGTAGGGCTATGCTAGGATTTAGTGGAATAAAATGAGTAGATGAGTTACTTTTTACCTCCAGGTTGTAATGCAGCAAAAAGGGGAGGGGCGAATACTTTTGCAAGACACATTCTACAGCACTGTGCAAAGATTGTCATCACTCCTATCAGTCCCTTACCCCGCAATCTACATTTCAAATTAGCCTATCAGTATTCTTTTGAAGTGTTAGAAAAAACCCACCCACCCATGGGGAGAACGTACAAACTCTGTTTTGAGGTTGACCTTGGTTGGATTTGATCCAGAAGCCCTAGTGCTGAAAAGAAACAGTGCTAATCATTGAGCTGCCCAATAAATCACACATACTGTATACTTAAAGGGGGAATTAAGAAAATGAAAATACTTAAATATTACTTTATTATAAATATATTCACAAATACCTTTCATTAGTTATAATGGCTCATTTTGTCTAGGAAGCAGTGATCAGGGGAAACAAATGGCCTCTGTCCTATTAGTACACAAAAAACCTGTCCTAATCACAGCAGGACACGTTACTTCACAACACTGAGGTATAGAGCTGCCTCATCCTCTTCTCTACTTGTCAGGGATTATGATCCCGAATACAGATGATACGATCTTTAGCTGAATCTCTGTAGGAATGGAGTTCATGAGCAGATGTGGCTAATAAGCAGCAGCACCACAGTCTGTCCTGTCGTCATGTCTCCTGATGAACTCCATTCCTACAAAGATTCAGTTAAATATCATATTAAACTGTAGTCGGGATCATAATCCCTGACAGTCAGAGCAGAGAGGAGGATGAGGCAGATCTTTACCTCAGTGACTTGTCCTCCTGTGTGATTAGGACAGGTTTTGTGTATACTAACAGGACGGCGGCCATTTTTCTTGTCCTAATCATTGCTCCCTAGACAAAACGAGTCATTTTAACTAATGAAAGGTATTTGGGAATATATTTATTATAAAGTAATATTTGTGTATTTTTTTTTTTTTATTCCTGGAAAACCCTTTTAAGACCCATATGTATCAAGCTCTGGGTGTCACTTTTTGGTGCATTTTAGGGTCAACTAATTTACGGAGATGATGATATTCAGTATTTGCACCAGAATTACTGTGCTTATTTGTCATTCATGGAGCTGCATGATACATAGTTGGAGAAAATTCCTTCTTTTTGTCTTATTTACTAAATGCTAAAAAGTGGCATCTACAAGGCATTGGCAAACTGGTATAGACCATGTCCTGATAATTGAGTCAAGAAAAAGCCCATGAGGCACCCCCTTTCCGAAGATGATTTTGGAGCAGCTTCACTTTGTCTCTTTTGCAGACAGACTGGTTTTTAAAATGATTTCCATTGGTGGCCCGAAGGTTGTTTTCTGTCAGCAGAAGCCCGCGGAGCAAAAGCAAAGAATTTTACATCCCCCTAGTCATGTAGATTTATCTTAATCAACATGCTATAATACAATATGTGAAGTGGCTATGGTTTTGCTTTACTTTCAGCTATACTTATGTATGTGTGTGTGAATATAACACGATAATACTATACTGTCAGAATAGATAGAGCTTTAAAGGAGTCTGGCAGCAGGAAATTCACTTTTAGACCAGGCACAGTGCCTTGTGGGGCATGCTCAGCTGAATGTAATTATACCTTTCACTTGGCCAGCCATTGTTTCATATTCCCAAAAATGTTTTTAATCCATATGCAATGAGCAGTTAAAGGGGCTGTGCCAACATTAAATGTTATTGAGCATTAATACTGTTTACTTTTGTAATTTACTTTCTGTTACAAATATGCTCTAGTTTGGAGATATTCTCTTTACTTCATTATAATGATGCCCCCTGGTGTTTAGGCTCCATTCACACATCCATGGGGCTACACGATTTTATGGGGCTGCCCCAATTCCGATCCTGAAAAAAATTGAACATGTCCTATTCTTGTCCGCAATAGCAGACAAGAATAGGCATATTCTCTTAGTGCCGGCAATGTGCGATCCGCAAAATGCGGAACGCACATTGCTGCTGTCCGTGTTTTGCGGATCCACGGATCCGCGGGTCCGCAAAACACACACGGATGTGTGAATGGACCCTTAATCTGTACAGTAATGTGTATGTCAACCTACTGAGGTGGTCGCACATGCTCAGTTCTATCCTTCAACTTCCACCAGCCCTACCTACTGTTAGAAGCTGTGACAGTTGCAGAGAGAGAGAGAGCTGCAGCAGAAAGTTCATTCCCCGAGAGAATGGAAATACCAGCTTGAAATAAATCCAGCTTTGCAATTGGAACAATGAATGGGGAGATCTGTGGATCCATGTGAGGGACAGGACTGGTTCTAGCTTTGCTAGTAAGAGATTGCTGTGTACTATTTGATGTCTGTTTTTTATGTTTACATCAGTCATGGCATAACCTGTTTAGGTGCACTAAGGGTGGCCCAAGACACTCTGTGCACTTGCTTCCTCTGCCAGCATCTCCCTCTTATCCTTGATTGACAGGTTCAGGCAACAGGACTATGCAGGAACCTGGCCTTAGGGGGCTGGCAGAGGAAGCAGGAAGAGAAAGGGTGTACAAAATAGCTTGGGGGCACCCTCAGTCTAGAGTAATGTTTGCACTTAGTCAGTATTAGTAAATCTGCCCAAACAGTGCCATATAGGGAATTGTGCCCAAGGGTGTTTTTGTACAGTTAAGAGCACCTTTGTCCCAATAGTGAAAAACATACCCATGGTATCATACTTTGGCCAAATACTGTCCCACAGTGAGCCATACACTGCACACATATGGCCATACTGTGCCCCTTTTCTGCACTTTATAAAATATTTCATTTGAAAAGTATGCCACAGAGGTATAGTGCTATTTTCCCTCCTGACCACAGAAAAATTTGAATATTGTGCAAAAGTCCATTTCAGTAATGCAAAGTAAAAGGAATTGCAATAATGCAGCTTAAAATTTTGTGAAAAGGTTCAATATTCTAGGCTCAAAGTGTCACACTCTAGTCAGCTAATTAATCCATACCCCCTGAGCAAAGGGGACCTCAAAATTTTGACTTTGGGGTTTCATAAGCTATAAGCCATAATCATCCAAATTATAACAAGTAAAGGCTTGAAATATCTCGCTTTGCATGTAATGAGTCTATCTCATATTTTAGTTTCACGTTTTAAGTTGCATTACTGAAATAAATGAACTTTGTACCATATTCTAATTTTTCGAGTTTCACCTGTATAGCTTGTACGACAACAAAAGCAATTATATTTGCTTGGCAGCGGTTTTACAACATGCTGACTTGCTCTTCAGTCCAATCCCTATTTTTATTCTGGTGTGACATATCGGTATTAGTCTATGCCAACCTCCTAATGGGAGATTTACAGGATTTACAGTGAGTTGCATTTTGTTTCGTATACTGAACCTGTAATACGTCCTCCAGTAGTGAGCGCTCTATATATTGCAGTAATTTATCAGAACAATATGCAGAGTGGGATTAATGAGATGGAAACAACATAGGTGTTTTTATGCATTTGTCAACCCAAAGGGCATTATATGATGTGCACTCCATTACCAGGAAATGATGAAGGCCAGAGTAAGGCTAAGATGGGTCAGTAACTTTTCTGTCTTACTTTACATCCTCTTCGAGATTACACACTTTTACCTAAAAAGTTGGCAAAGTATGTTCTTTTGCAATAGTTGCCAAGCTGAAAATATTGTTATGAGATATCCTTGGGGGAAAAAGTGTAACGTATACCCGGTGTTAGACATGATGAGCGAAGGGGTGGAGACGACTCTCTTCTGGGAACTGTAATGCTAGCTGTATACTGCGCCATTTCTCATAACCCTCACATACACCAGCATGCTCAGCTGAGTGTTCCAAATGTAAGAGGGGATTAAGCCAAGGCCAGATTCCTCAGGTGGTAGCTTATGTCTTCTAAGAACAGAAAGATCAGACATGCTGAAATCCAACATCCTAAACCTTCTTTCCCCCAATGTCTGCCAATAGTGGACAGTTGAGGCCCCCCTTCCTTATGCATTGGATGGTTAATTAAAATCGGCATTAGTCTAATGTATATGGCGGCTTTAATCTAAAAGTGTAACTTGCTGGCTCAGTGAAGTGGCTGGGTTTCGGGTGGCCCCAATGCTACGCTGGGTCCCCTGGACTCCATCAATGGGTCACCACCTGTTCCTGTTCTCCGTAAGGGATGGTAAGGCATGGTGTACCCCAATGGGAAATAAGTCCAGAGAGTCAGGATCTGCAGTAAACTAGTGTGGTTCTATACTGGAGGAATGCAAGTTCAAAACAATAGGCGAGGTATAGGGCTGGCTTCTCCAGTCTCCTCCGTGGCAGAAGAAGGGTTTTATGCTGAAGGCCTGAGCTAGCTGTCCCTCTCTCTCTCACAAGGCTGGTACTCTGGCCAAAGGCTGGAGCCCCAGGGTCTGTGGCAGAGTATCCCCGTCTCAGCATCTTCTTCTGGTCATTCAGGTAGGCTGGCAGTCTCCTCTTCTAAGCACTGTTCCCAGCTGCAGAACACTAGGGGCTCTGACTGCTCTCGTTATATACAGTTTCTGGCTAAACTAGAACCTTCTAGTACAAGGGGGTGGAGAAACTCAGCACAAACAAATACAATGTTACAACTCCCGTCTCTCATAGACTTTTATTAGAGCTTCAGTAATACTCAATGTCAATGACACAGCAGTTTTTGCAGACAAAAACAGCTTTTCAGACATAACAACATAGCTAAACCAGACATCCAAAAGGTCAGTCTGTCTGTTTTTGGTGGCAAACAAGTCTGACTTTTTCCCTCCAAAACATACTCTTCTTTAAACCTTATGGCAGATGTGGAAAATTACAAACTTCGAATTACCCTGAAAGATTATTAAAATTAGGGCTATTCACTTTAGAAAAAAGACGACTGAGGGGAGATCTAATTAATATGTATAAATATATCAGGGGTCAGTACAGAGATCTATCCCATCAGCTATCCCATCTATTTATCCCCAGGACTGTGACTGTGACGAGGGGACATCCTCTGCGTCTGGAGGAAAGAAGGTTTGTACACAAACATAGAAAAGGATTCTTTACAGTAACAGCAGTAAGACTATGGAACTCTCTGCCTGAGGAGGTGGTGATGGTGAGTACAATAAAGGAATTCAAGAGGGGCCTGGATGTATTTCTGGAGCGTAATAATATTACAGTCTATAGCTACTAGAGAGGGGTCGTTGATACAGGGAGTTATTCTGATTGCCTGATTGGAGTCGGGAAGGAATTTTTTATTCCCCTAAAGTGGGGAAAAATGGCTTCTACCTCACAGTTTTATTTTTGCCTTCCTCTGGATTAACTTGCAGGATAACAGGCCGAACTGGATGGACAAATGTCTTTTTTCGGCCTTATGTACTATGTTACTATGTTACTATGTTACTATTAGCTAGAAAGTCCCAAAAGTCTCTCAGTGTTCATTATCCCTTTCCATAGTACCATGAAAACACATTACAAATGAACAGGATATATATCACAACATACATACAGTATAAAATGCAATTACACAGTATTAAACAGTATAAGTCAAAGTAACTTTTAAAAGTGATGTGGCGTTTCAAAAGTCAGCTATATACAATCACGCACCTGTGTAGAGCAACCTCTATGCACACGGGAGTGACTTGTTGAATTTGATTTTCTCCACTTACAGCTTACACATCAGACACCCAGGCGTTAATCAAGTAGCCTTTTAATCCGGAGATTGTATTACAAGATGTTGCAGGGTAATCCAGATGGTAAAAGAATTATGCCAACAATAACTCCTAGCTCAGAAGATGGATGCTGCTACTCAAAAAGTTGAGCATACTATGAGCAAGGCATCACTGGGAAAACAGGGAGGGGCTAGGCTAAACTAAATAGAAACCTGAAAACAGGGGGGGGGGGGAAGAGAGGAGCATACCAATACACAATGCAAGATACTGGAACAGAACACTCCCCGTCTGGTATCGGTAGATACCTATATATATATATATATATATATATACATACAATGGAATTGTATAAAATAACAATAGCTTGCAGATGCAAATAATAATAATCTATCTGAAAAGGAAACATGCAATGAACATTATTCCAATAAAAAAAAAAGGATAAGTCTTCAATTCGGGCCATAGAGCTGGTACTGGAAACAGTCTTAGAAGATATTGAGCATCTTTGGTAGAAGGGATCTCAACATGGAAGTTCTGCAGGCATGATTAACACAACTTCTGTAATAGGGCGGAAGAGGTTTTGATGACTCCACCTCTCGTGGTTCTTACTTCCACCTTATGAACCTTCCCATCCGAACTGGAAACAACTTTAGTAATAAGTCCAGTAGGCCAGTCGAGACGATCAACTTGTTTGTCTCTTAACAGTACAAAATTTCCTTCCGTTTAATTAGGCCTTGGTTCTTGCCACCTTCTGTGTTCTTAAAAGAGGCAGAGGTACTCTCTTCTCCATGTTTTCCAGAACTGACTGGCGAGATGTTGTACCTGCTTCCACCGAAACTTATAAAGGTTGTGCTCTTTTATACGCTCGCTCTTCTAGGATTTTGGCTTTAGATCTTTGTCTAGTTTTTTAAAGGACTTTTAGGAGTTTCCAGCATTGTCAACATCGTACTTTGCAACAATATCTCCTCCTTCATTTACATCTGGAGATGGAGGATCCGAGTCAGAAGAGCATTTAGCTTCCACCATTATCTTAAACGTTCTACTCCTTTTAGAAGAGGCTGTATGGCCTTCACCCGGACTATAGGTCCTACTTCTTTCAGTAGAAGCTGTTTGGCCTTCACCTTGACTATGGTCTTCTCCTTGACTATGGGCCCGGCTTCTTTTGGCCGCCTTGTCAGGTTACTCCTTGCTTAGGAGTAGTTCACCATGGAGTCATACTCCATGTCTATGGAAGGCTTGGAATGATCGATGACGTATTTGTGGGACCTGCGTCCAGGAGGTGGGACTGTGGGAATATACTCCAGATACCGTCTCTTCCTTCCATCATGTCCTGCAGGGTCTAAGGTATATTTGCAGGGCTTTTCTGGCTGCTCCAGAGGGGTTGCTCTTGGATTTCGGAAGGGCAGAGGTGCTACCCAACGTTTGGTATTATCCTTGAAGAACTCTCTGTCTATGAGGTTAACGAATTCCTTATCTTCCGCTGAAGGAGCTAATGTATTATCCTTAGCAGTAACTTGAAAAACCATTTTCCCTATTCCGTTATTTAATTCTTCCTGCCTAACAAAGGGGTCTGTCTCTCTGGATGTCTTGGTTTTCAGCTTGGGGCACTCTTGAACATAGTAGTGGTTGGGACACTGCCTTAAGTAAGAAGTTTGTCCCCCTCTTAATACATCGGTTCTTAAGGAGTGTACTTGGCAGGGTATGGGGTTCTGTCCAGACATAAACCCCCCACGATGACCCAACACACTGTAAGTTTCTGGGCATATGGAGCGTTAAAAGGGCCATTGTGAAGTTCAAGGACCTTATGAGCCTCGAGAATGTCTCTACCTAGCAGGAGTAAGATCTTGGCATGGCTATCAAGGGGAGGAATCTCTCTGGATATGTTCCTAAGATGAGGGTGATGCTGTGCGGCTTCAGGTGTGGGAATCTCATCCCTTGCATCTGGCAATTCGTCACACTCAATAAGGGTTGGAAGAGAGAGTTTCTTATCTCTTTTGATGGGCTTCAAGGTGAAACCATTAGCTCTTCTTCCTGAGGTTGTCACAAGACCAGAGCATGTTCCTAGGGTGTAGTGTGTAGTTTCTCCCTCTATCCTGAACAGATCAAAGAACTTAGGGATAGCTAGGGAACGATTACTTTGGTCATCTAGAATAGCGTACGTTCTTATGGTCTTCTCTTGTTGTGCAGTGGAACAAGACTTACCGCACACAAGTCCTTGTGCTTCTGTGCATCTGGGCGTGACGGTAGTTGTTGGTTGGTCAGCACTCTCCCCGCCATGACTCTCCCTGCTTCGATCGGAATGGGGCTTGCACCAGCTAACTGGTTCTAGGTTCTGCCTGATTGGTCCCCGGTGAACGGCAGACACATGTAGATCACTATTACATTCAGAACACTTGACTGGAACATCACAGTCTCTGGCGAAATGCTCAGTGGATGCACAGCATCTGAAGCAGATGTTACGATTCCTTAGGAACTCCTTACATTCCTCAAAGGGCTTTCCTATACAATCACGCACCTGTGTAGAGCAACCTCTATGCGCACGGGAGTGACTTGTTGAATTTGACTTTCTCCACTTACAGCTTATGCATCAGACACCCAGGCGTTAATCAAGTAGCCTTTTAATCCGGAGATTGTATTACAAGATGTTGCAGGGTAATCCAGATGGTAAAAGAATTATGCCAACAATAACTCCTAGCTCAGAAGATGGATGCTGCTACTCAGAGAGCTGAGCATACTATGAGAAAAGCATCACTGGGAAAACAGGGAGTGGCTAGGCTAAACTAACTAGAAACCTGAAAACAGGGGGGGGGGGGGGCATACCAATACACAATACAACATACTGGAACAGAACAAGTGAAATATTCCGAGCCTTCTATACCGAACTATATAACTTAAAGGGAAAGTTTGCAGACCTTCTTCCCGAAGCTTGGCTCCAGAAGATCAGGGATTATGTCTCTGGTCTGGGGGGACCCAAGTTATCCTTGGCTCATAGGGAGTCCTTGGAGGCAGCAATCACGACCCAGGACGTTAGGAGTTCTATTAAGGGTTTAGTAGTTGGTAAGAGTCCTGGCCCGGACGGGTTCACCTCCCGTTTTTATAAGACTTTTCTGGAAGACATATCAGGTCCCTTCACCAATATGTGCAACTCCCTGGTAGAGGGTGCTACCTTCCCGCCACAGGCTCTCACAGCGCATATTTGTGTTATCCCTAAGCCGGGGAAGGACCCCCTAGCATGTAGCAGTTATTGCCCGATATCGTTAATAAACATCGATGTCAAGATTTATGCTAAAATTCTTGCTGAAAGATTGAAGCCCTATTTGCCTACGTTGATACATTAGGACCAGACAGGCTTTGTCCCTGGACGTGAAGCCAGGAATAACACCATCCGCTCTTTGGCCCTAATTGCTCGAGCGTCCGAGACAAAGTCCCCCCTTTGCCTGCTCTCAGTTGTTGCCGAGAAGGCATTCGATCTGGTGGATTGGTCTTTTATGTCGGATGCCCTTAGGGTGTTTGGTTTTGGTCCCAATCTATTATGCAGAATTACTGCTTTATATCATAATCCGAGTGCCCAGGTGAGGGTTAATGGATCCCTGTCGGCCCCATTGCAGATCCATAATAGCACAAGGCAGGGCTGCCCCCTCTCCCCTCTTCTGTACATATTGGTGATGGAGTTCCTGGCCAGGGCTCTTAGAGCTAATGATTCCATTAAGGGCCTCCAAGTAGGAGACATGGTTTCCAAGATCACCGTATATGCGGACGACCTTTTAATCTTCTGTTCAGATCCGAGGGTTAGTTTTCCTAACGTTTTGAAAGAGTTTGCTCTCTTTGGAGATCTTAGTAATTTTAAGGTCAACTTACATAAGTCCGTGATACTAAACATCAACCTTCCTGAATCCCTGGTACACGACCTAAAGACTTCATTTCCATTTAGATGGTCCTCCAACCACCTCACTTACCTAGGTACGTCTATCCCCTCACGCTTGATGGATCTTTTTTCACTCAATTTTACTCCCCTGTTAAAGAGGTTCGTAGGGATCTGAAGGCTTGGAAGCAACTACCGTTGTCATGGTTTGGGAGAATCCATGCGATCAAAATGAATATCCTACCTCGGATTCTATATTTATTTCGTACTATACCGATACCCTTACCTTGTGGTTTCTTTAAGGCCTTCAGGTCTCTGTTCCTAAAATTTATTTGGGCGAGGTCCTCCCCTAGACTAGGCATACGCTTTTTAGCTCGTCATAAGCTAAAAGGGGGTATGGGGGTCCCTGATCTCTCCAAATACCACAAAGCTGCAATCTTTTCGTGCATCTTAGATTGGTTTCATAGCTGTTCTTCTAAGAGGTGGGTTCAGCTTGAGCGGATGGTAATTGGACTCCCAACCCAAAATCTACTTCGAAGCTCCCCTTCATAACGGCCGGCGTTTTGAAAGTCTGGGATAAACACGCGGTGGCTCTAGGTCTTACCACTTTTCCGGGGCCGTTGATTCCAATATTCAACAATCCAGGATTCCCCATGGGGGAGGGCACTCGGTGGGTGTTGGGACTCCGAAAAGAAGATAATCCACAAGTTAGACAGTTGGTAGCCGGCGGGGCTGTCAGACCTTTAAACTCGCTTGTCGACCCGGCCAACGGGGGGGGGGGGGGGGGGGCGTGGTTACAATATCATAGCATAAAGAAGTTCTTACATTCACTAGGCCCCTTAGAAAACCTATCTAGGGATCTTACCGCCTTTGAGTCTCTCTGCACCCAAAATACACCTCCCACACATCTAGTGTCTCTGGTTTACGGGCTACTCCAGGAGGGGGGGGGGCCCTCTCGTCCCTTCCATACGTGGGGGCCTGGGAGAGAGAGTTAGGTAAAACCTTCTCTTCTGACCAGTGGGAGAAGGCGCTCACACTGTCTCACAAATCATCTGTCACTTGTAGCTTGCAAGAAAAGAACTTTAAGATTCTTTCTAGATGGTACAGAACCCCCATTATGTTGCATTCCTTCTTTCCCACGTGTCCAGACATTTGTTGTCGTTGTGGGAAAGAGAAAGGCACTATGGTACACATATGGTGGCAGTGTGACCACATATCCCCTTTTTGGAACAGAATCAATGAGCTGTATGGGCTGGTCAGCGGTAATGCCACTAGGTGGACACCGGAGGGCGCGTTGTTGTCGATGTTCCCTGGCTCCATCTCCTCCTTGAAGGGGGGTCTCCTGAGATTTTTTGTACAGGCTGCTCGCCTGGTTATCCCTCGTCGTTGGAATTCTACTGTGACACCGTGCTTCGAGGAGTGGCTTAACACATTTGAAAAGATACATAGAATGGAGGAACTTATTGCTGAGGATGGTGGTCAGGACGCAAAATACCTTAAGATATGGTCCCCTTGGTTGCTTTTTAAAGGTTCCGAGTCTTATCTTATGTGGTTGAACAACATCTCTAGTAATGCTTAATACTACCTATTCTGATGGGTTTTGGCACTTCCCTATTCTTCCCCTTTGTTTCTGTCAGTCTGTGTGTGTGTATGTTTTTAGATGTTTCTGCTCTCTTTTAGAGTAGATATATATCTATTTGCGAATTGTGTCACATTATTATTGGACCACCTACATTTGTTATGTACTAAACTACTTTAATATCCTGGTACTGTAAATGGCAGAATTGGTATATCGCTTTGTACTGTGGTTTTATACCTTTTGCATTGATAATTTACTCTTGTCCTTAAGAAAAGAGATTGAACATCAGAACAAGTGAAATAAAGTAAGGAACTGATGACTTTGCATAGGGTAAACAGGGGCAAATGTCCACATTTCAAAACACCCCTGCTCCAGGGCACTGCATCAATGGTTATCACTGTTGCCATGCAGTGCTAAGATCATGGGTACTTTTATAACCGGATGAAGGGGACCCAAGATTCCCCGAAACGCATTGTTTTTATGCATGCATTTTAATGAAATAAAGAAGTACTTTTACTGATAAGACCGGCTGAAGGTGGGTTTGAAGCGCCGAAGCAGGATACTTTTTCCTTCTCCACAAGCGACCCTCTGGAGGGACTGGACATCTCTTCTGAGGGACCCAGCAGCCTGCGGCAGCACACCCAGCTACCGTTTTTTGATCAAGTAGCCCTCAATAGTGTTACGCCTATACTAGCGTAACCAGACAAGGTGATCCTTTGCAACTGTTTTATTGGTTTCCCAGTGTGAACCTACTACCCTATTGTGCGCCATCTTTATCAAGCCCTAGGTACGTCCATCATTTTAAAAGATCATGGGTTTGACCTGCATGCATGGAGTTCATACGTTCTCCCTATGTTCAGTTATCCCCATGAACTAAAACCATACTTAGGCCGAGTTCACATCTGCTTTAGAGACTCTGTTCGTACCATTGTACCATCTGGATAACCCTTGTCCATATGCCCTATAATGTTTTCAAAGAGGAGGTCCTTTGCTTTGAACAACTCTTTGGGAGCCATTAGGAAGAGCATCTTCCACCCTGACGAACTTGAAACAACCATACATGCATGGTAACCCATTTATTTGAATGAGTGTCGTATCATGTACTTACTTGTCTGCGTTCCCACTGCTCCCACAGTGGGGCTGGTCAACATATTAGGGAGCAGAGACGCCAGGGCAATCAGGCTCTGTGCTGACGGCATATGCTTCCTGAGGGTGGGCTATTTATTGTAAACAGGCAGCTGCTGGCCGCAGTTGCCTGTGATTGGTATTCCTAGCTAGTTTTAGATGTGTTCCTCCGGATCGATGACCTTTTGCCTTTTCTCTGACATTACCACTGTATTATGATGTTGCCTCTGACATGAACACCTGGTATTTGACTCTGCTCGTTATTTGACTTTGCTTGATATTGGACACTGTTTGGTATTAGGCTCTGCAGAGTTTGTGACCTTTGCCTGCTGACTTTGTCTCTGACTTTATCTCCTGGTTTTACTCTGCTGTGTATTTGTCTCTGCTTTGTCTCCATTGTTCGGTTTTGACCTGGCCTGTCTGACTTCTCTTTCCCCTCTAGGTTGTGTCCCATGCACTATTACAGTTAAGGGTCCCTCATCATGTTGTGGGCCATAATTTACGGTGGATTTTGCAAGTGGGTAGGGACAGTGGTGTGGGTGGAGCACAGTGTTGCACTGTTCTCTACCTTACATTACAGTGTAAAACTACATTTTACCTGTGGTGAACTAGTGCAGCTTCACCAGCAACAGCAACTGATTTCAATGAGTTTCAAAAAGATGTAACTTAAAGCTCTGAGCCTTAATGTAACATGACCCCTTACCTAACGTGTGCCATTTATAATTCTCATTTCTCCTTATGTGTCTGTGGCAACAAGCTACCTTTGCACTCCTTATAGTTTAGCCCCTAATGCAACTAGCTGATCGATGGGGTTCCATTGGGATCATATGCTTACCAACATTTTTGCTGGTAAATTGGGGGCATTTAAATGGGTTGTCCAGAGTTTTAACTGTCAACCCCAGCTTGTTGTATCTGTTGCAAAAATCATACTCACCTGCTCCCTGCTGCTATGTTCCAGCTAATTGGTCGATGACTGGATTCAGCAGTGATGTATCCTCAAGCCCACGCCACTTGGGGACACATCATCCTGAAGCCAGCCATGGACTGCAGAAGCACAGGAAGGCTATTCAGTAGGTGGGGACTGGAAGCCACTGAAGCGAGCCAGAGACCCTTGGAACTGGTACTGTACGTAGCAGCCAGGAGCAGGTGAATATGTTTTTTTTCAACAGGTACAGCACGCTCGAGATGGGGTTGACGGTCCCAAAATTCCAAAAAGCTGGACAACCCCTTTAATCCCTGCCCCAGGCTCCTATCCAGTGCAACCCTCACTGCATGATACATTTCTTTGTACAATTCACACTCTCTTAACTTAGAGAATGGACCTTCTAATGTTGGGATAGCCGTAGAGCCAGGAAGAGAGCACAACAGGCATATTTAAGAGAACTCCAATTATTTTGTGTAGATTATTTGGATCATTAATTTTCAGCTGCCATTTGCATTATGTAGCTTACAGGAACAATGGTTTGTCATGAAACCCTCCTGTAAATCACTATGTGCAGAAAAGGGCACCCTGGATTTCTGTGACCTTTATTAAAGCTTCTAAGAACCAATAATGACTACAACCCTTATCATTGATGCAACCGCTAAGCTACCGGTTACCTAATAGGTTCTATTCTCTGGTAATCTTACATTAAGTGATATATGTGATGACCTAGATCTGCCTTTGTAACACACTCCTAGGAAGCTAATAAGAAAGTGATAGGATTTTTCACGTATGAAGCTGCATAAAACTGACAGGCACGGCAGATCAACGCCTGGAGAATCAGCGCCAGACTAGAAAGCAGCTTTTTGGACAGCAGGGGATCTCTCTGTCAGCAGAAAGAACAGCATTGTTGTCTTGTCTCTGTTACAACCTCGGTTGTCTGCACTTTATACTATCAGTATAGCACAAAAATCAGCCAAAAAACACAATCTAGTGCACGGTAATTATTTCACTGCTCTGCCTTTCTATAATATCAAAGGTAGGTACCGTACATGTTTTGTGAACCTACAGTAATATTTTCGGGAATTAAATATATAATATAACCATGCCTTAATATCTGGTGCAAAATTTTTGATTGGCTCCTGCCTCCCTGATGGTCTTTTTGGGTGATGGTAAGATTTTTGGTGGCTTAGGGGAGTTAAAGGTTTATTGGTAGAAATCAATCACAGAAAAGTCTAGTGATTTAAAACTTAAAGGGTTTGCAAAAGAATGTTTTTTTTGTTTTTTTGGGGGGCAACCATTTCCCCATCCCCCATCCCACACAAACACACTCGGACAGACCTGTAAAGGAAAGATGACTTACCTGCTTCCCTACGTTGGCCCCTAGCTCCTTCTCCTCCTAGGCCTGCAATGCTCTGCTATCCTCTCTTGATGTCAACATCCAGTTTGACATTGTCACAGCCAACCACTGGCCTCAGCGGAGACTGAATACCCATGTGTCATGTCGCTTTTGTCATAAAACATAAGCTGGTCACCACCACGGCCAGTGATAGGCTGCGGCGTTGTCAAAATGGATGTTGACCTTGAGGGAGCCTAGCGGAGCATTGCTGGCCTGTGCGAGGAGGAGCAGGGAGCTGGCGCTGGGAAGCAGGTAAGTTATCTTTCCTTTACAGGTCCAGCCAAGAGGGAGGGGGGGGTTTCCGCCCCCCCCCCCCCAATTCTTACACAACCCCTTTAACATTTGATAGTCAAAAATCAAAATCTGATAAAACCAAATCAAAACCATGAGAGATAAAGAAGTACAGGGGAACCTATTAGATATGCGGACACCCCTGACCCTACAATAACTCCTATATAACCTCGAATGTGGAGCTATATTCCCACACTGGAACCTTGCCCTGCTTGCGTCTATTATTCCCTACATTGTCCCAACACGTTTCTCCCCTGGCGCGGGTTCATCAGGGCACTCCTAGGGATAGTTAGTGACCAATATGCCCCATGCAGGATATACAATCAGAGAGAAGGAGGACAAAAAACTATAACAGATAATAACCCAGGCCCCACACATACCAGATGATAACCAAACAGGGTAGTAACCCTAGAGGACTAGAGAGTTAATGGCGTCATATCTCTCGTGGTCTAGGGCAGTGATGGCGAACTTTTTACAGACAGAGTGCCCAAACTGCAACCCAAAACCCACTTTTTTTTTAAGTGCCAATACAGCAATTTAACCTGAATTCTACAGTCCAATATAGTATATGTTCCATGTAATCTATCATTCAGCTATAATAGCCTGCCTGCATTCAGTGCGCTGCCTGTGCTGTTCATGGTGCGCCCTGCGCTTATGAATGGCAGGAAAAATCTAAGGTTTACTGGTACACCATAGACTTTTTCCAGGGTGCGGGTGCCCACAGAGAGGGCTCTGAGTGCCGCCTCTGACACTGATCTAGGGTATTGACTTGCTTAGTGCCAAAATTGCTGAGTATTGAATAGGTTATTGCCCAAACCACTGGTGATCTAGAAAGTTGAAGGGTTCAATGCCATTATTCAAGTTCGCCTAGATTACTGAAGGGGTCAATATCAACATTCTTGATGATCTACAGTTTTGAAAGGGCCTATGACAACATCCTTGGCGGTCTAAAGCAGTAAAGGGGTCGACATCAGCAGCTTTGGTAGTCTATGGCAACATAGAAGTGAATGTTTCATACTTGTCCAGTGGCAGAGTACTTTTAAACTTCATGCAGTTATCACAGTACTAAATGTGACTACTGCAACCCCCTATACTGTAGCAATGGAGATCCATGTTAAAAGGGTTTTTCAAGATTATTTGACTGATGACCTATCCTCTGCATAGGTCATCAGTATCTGATTGGTGGGGGTCTGACACCCGGTTTCCCCACTGATCAGCTGTTTGAGAAGGCACCAGCACTCCTGTGAGCGTTGCGGCCTTCTAACAGCTTAACAAGCACAGCGCCGTACATTGCACAGTGGCTGTGCTTGGTATCGCGCTCAGCCTCCATATACTTTGCTGCTCCTAGGCCATGTGACCGATGACCATGTCATCACAGGCCTAGGAAAATCTGAAAGAAGGCCACGGAGCTACTGCTACTCATCACCCCCACTCATCAGATACTGAGGGTCATTTATACAGTCTCGGAAAACCCCTTTAATGCACATGCATGATAGAGTAACAAGCCAACTATTCATAGAGGCCCTTCATAGACTACAATTAATGCACCTCAATTCAATTAATTCATGAATTAATTCAAGAAGTGCATTTCGAAGTTACTTTAAACAATTCAGTTTATCCTTAAATTTCTAGGTCATGAATATAATTCCACAAGTACACTGAAGACTGACACACAAGCAGAGCAGTAGTAGAGAAGGATTACTGAGGATATACAGTGGTAGCTTCTGTGGGTGCTGTAATAGCTGCTAGTACTGACTGTCTCCAGGCATCTTTTAGACCAAGATAACTCAGATCTCATAATGGAGTACATGGACTTTAGATTTTATAACATTATTGCCAACCCTGCAATCTGGTGATCTAGAAACTGCAAATAATTAAGGAAAATATGCTGATGTTAAAAACCGTTGTGCCCTAGAGATCCATCTCCCAATGCATTCGCTGACTTATTGTACATACAAGGACTTTGTAACCAGCGCACAGTCTAATAAAGCCGGTAATTCCGTGATGTATGCAGAAATGAATCAGAAATGTAAAGCCGAGATCGGAGAGGACAAGTTTAATACAATTTTATGTGTCACCAAGAAAAGCTGCGACTCAACAAAAATATTTCTTCATATATTATGTGAGTTACTTGCTGAAATTGTGAAATTATACAGAAGATCTATAGAAAGAAAGAAAAGTTTACGGCTCTGAGCTGCACTATATGAAGTGCAATTGTTTGTAAACTATAAACCAGGGGAGCAATAGAAGGCCCAGAGGTAGCAGTCACACTGGGGCCCTGGTGCTTGAGGGGGCCAAATGCTCCTCTGCCATATAGGAAAATATCAACATTAAAAACACTATATGTTAGGTGGGAACCTTGGGGACCTTTTTCTTCGGAGGTAGTTCCACAAAAGACACACTCACTACTACAGGATAGGGAATAAATGTCCCATTAGCAAGGGTCCGACCGCTGGGGTCTCAGCTAATCATAGGAATTGGGATCCAACCTTCCCCTCCTGAATAGAGCGGTGGTTGAGCATGTCTACTGCCACTCAATCCAACTGCATGGGACTTATGGAGATAGCTGATCTCTGTACACAGGCGGCTGAACATGTCTGCTGCCACACCATCTAACCCTATTGGGCTGCCAGTGATAGATGAGCACTGTCCTCTGGTGGTGGTGCATGTCTGCTGCCGATTCATCAACTTCTATAGGACTACTAGAGATAGCCACGGGCTGTACTCCAGCACTTGCATGTTTTCTGCCTTTCCATTCAACTCTAGGAATTTGGCAGACTTGAATGGAGCTGCTGTAGATATGTGTGTTGTTGTCCCCCTTAAAATGGGGAAACACAGAAAAACTCCCCTTCCGATAGTCAATGCTGGCCTCAGCAGTTGGACACCTGCCAGTCACTTATTCTTGACCCTGTGAAAAAGAATAGACGTGTTTTTAATGGAACAACACATTTAGGGCCCATGTACTTCTGGCTACTTATGCAGTATCCCAGACCTGGGGGAATTTGCAATGTTTTGTGTGCAATGCAATGGTATGTAATGTTTGACATGTTATGCCTAGAGATGGCCTTGCGGTTCACACGGTGGTCGTTTTGCGGCGAACTTTGCTTGTTCGCGATTCGCCAAACATGTGAACATCTGGCAACGTTTGCCAGCGCCATATTCTTTCGCATTGCGACGAACTTTGACTCATGACACATCTATCAGGCGGGACACGACAGCCAATTGAGACGTTTCAGCACATGGACACACCACCACCCTATAACAGAACCCAATCTGGCAGCCATTTTACATTCTGTGTTTTGCCAGTGAAGGGAGAGGTTGCTTTGTGGAGCAGGGACAATCTGTTAGGGACATGAAACGCTAGCTAACAGGGCCACAAATGTCCTTTTAAGGACTGGCATAGGTGTACTATCGATAGGTGTGATATACTGAGGGGTTTGATATACTTATAATATACTTTTTAACATAGTAAGTATATTATAGTGCATTTGTATTGTGCAGCAGTTGTGTGTGGTTCTGCAGCTATATAGAGGGACAAGTGCTATTGGAACAACTATTTGCAATGGGTGTGATATACCCGTTGCCCCCAAAAAACTGATTGGGTGCGATATACCTGCTTCCGCAAAATACTGATTGACGGCTGCGATATACCTGTTGCCTCAAATAAACAGGGTGGTGTGATATAACGGTTGTGGCAAAAAAAATAATTAAGGGGTGTGATATACCTGCTTCCACAAAATGCAGATTAAGGGGTTAGATATACCTACTTCCACAAAATACTGATTGAGGGCTGCGATATACCTGCTTCCACAAAATAATGATTAAGGGGTACAATATACCTTTTTCTGCCAAATATTGATTGAGGCCTGCGATATACCTGCTTCCACAAAATACAGATTAAGGGGTTTGATACACCTACTTTCACAAAATACTGATTGAGTGCTGCGATATACCTGCTTCCACAAAATAATGATTATGGGGTACGATATACCTTTTTCCGCAAATATTGATTGAGGCCTGCGATATACCTGCTTCCACAAAATACTGATTAAGGGGTTTGATATACCTACTTTCACAAAATACTGATTAAGGGGTTTGATATACCTGTTTCCACCAAATATTGATTGAGGCCTGCGATATACCTGCTTCCACAAAATACTGATTAAGGGAATTGATATACCAGCTTCCACCAAATAATGACTGAGGGCTGCGATATAACTACTTCCACAAAATACTGATTAAGGGGTTTGATATACCTGTTTCCACCAAATATTGAATGAGACCTACGATATACCTGCTTCCACAAAATATTGATTGAGGTCTGCGATATACCTGCTTCCACAAAATACTGATTAAGGGGATTGATATGCCTGTTTCCACCAAATATTGATTGAGGTCTGCGAGATAACTGCTTCCGCAAAATACTGATTAGGGATGTGATATACCTGCTTCCAGCAAATATTGATTGAGGCCTACAATATACCTATTTCCACAAAATACTATACCTGTTTCCATCAAATATTGATTCAGGGCCTGTGATATATATCTGCTTCCACAAAACATTGATTAAGGGCTTTGATATACCGGTCTCCAACAAATATTAATTGAGGCCTGCAAGATACCTGCTTCCACAAAATACTGATTAAAGGGTTTGATATACCAGTTCTACACAATATTGATTGAGGGCTGCGATATACCTGCTTCCACAAAAAACTGATTAAGGGGTTCAATATACCTGCTTCCACCAAATACTGATTGACGCCTGTGATACACCTGCTTCCACAAATACTGCACTTCTCTGGGGACTTTGGCACAGTGTCATTTTGAAAATGACAGACAAAGGAAGAGGCTGGCTATTCCGCAGGGTTGGTAGGGGTCAGGCAGGTGCACCAGGCTGGAGTCTAAGTGGGAAGTTGGAGAACGTGCGTGCAATTAAATCAAAGTACGCACCAGAGTTGGTTGAATGGCTCACTCATCCTTTTGCTTCTGCACCCTCCTCATCCTCTGTATCTGCACCCTCCTCACTCTCTGCTGTGTGCACCCCCAAAGACACCACCACCGCCATAGCCCCTCCACTCGAGTAAGAGGAATTATTTTCCCATCCATTCCCAGACCTTACTGATGCGCAGCCATTCTTAACATCAGATGAGGAAGAGGAGGTATCACCGGCCACCACCCAGCGGTTTGACAACAGTACCCAGATCAGCCAAAAAAGGGTGGTCCCCGTTGTTGCTGACTACTCTGAGATCTCTAATGTCAGTGGTGGTGAAGGTGACGATGATGACGTGTCGATGGACGTCACGAGGGTGCCCACAAGAGAGGAATAGGAGGGAAGTTCAGAGGGAGAGATGGAGCAGCAGATAGGCAGAAGAAGGAGGAGAAGCAGGAGGAACTTGCAGTGCAGAGGAGGCAAAAAGCAGACTGCAAATGTATCTGGAGCCAGCCATCCACCATGCACATTCACACCTTGCACTCCCAGGATGCCGGCACATGGCTCCGCAGTGTGTTTTTTTTTAACACGTCAGCTGCTGACAATAGTGTTGCCACCTGCAGCCTGTGCTGTCAACGCATAAGTCGCTTACTGCAACACTCACCTAGGAACGACCACCTTAAGAAGCCACCTGGCCTCCCATCACAGAGCCCAGTGGGAGCAACGTCGTCAGAACCCAAAAAGCCACATTCCCGGCGCTCCATGTCCTGCCTCTACTCCTTCTCCTCCCATTTGTCCTCCACCTTTCACCGTGCCATTGTCGCGTTCATCTGGCAGAAGGCTGGCTTCTGTGGCCCAAATGTTCGAGCGTAAATAGTTGATGACGCTGGATAACCCTTTTGCCCAATGGCTGACCACTGGCTTGTTGGATCTGCTAGCCCTCCAACTACTGCCATATAAACTGGTAGACTTGGAGGACTTTAGAAAATTTGTGCCCATTAGCACATTGCAATGGAACGTCCCCGGAAGGAAATATTTCTCCCAGAAGAGCATCTCAGAGCTATATGGCCACGTTCAGCGGCAAATTAATATATCTCTGGCACACAGTGTCAGTGCCAAGATAGATATGACCAGAGACGGTACACAACTTTTACTGCCCACTGGGTAAACCATGTGACAGCCGTCAAGCATGTAACCCGTGGCTCCCATGTCGATTTGGTGAAACCGCCACAGATTACATACAGGCCTGCCTCTTCTTCTCCTCCACCTACTCCATCCTCCGTCTCCTCTTCGGCTGACTCCTCCTTTTTCACTGCTACCGCCTCTTTCGCTGCACTCCATAAGCTCCCCAGAACCTATTCGACATGCCAGGTGAGATGTTGTGCCTGGAAGCCAAGAGCCACACTGGTCCTGTACTGCTTTCAGCTCTGCGGTCACAGGCCGATCAGTGGCTAACCCCGCTCAATTTGACAGTTGGTAAAGTGTTGTGCGACAACGCTGCCAATCTGCTGAGCGTGCTGAAACAGGGCAAAATGACACACATGCCATCCTGAACTTAGTCATGCAGCGATTCGTTGCCAAATACCTTCGGGTCCAGGACATCTTATGGAAGGCCAGGAAAATCTGGCCATTTTAGAAGATCTTACACGGCCATGGCTCGCCTTGCTGACGTTCAGCGGCGACACCACCTGCCTGTCAGATGTCTGATTTGTGACAGCCCGACGTGCTGGAACTCCACATTGTATATGCTTGAAGGGCTGCTCTAGCAGAAATGTGCCATTAACGACTACCTGTACGAACTCTGCAGCAGGACAGGTTCTGGGGAGCTTAGTTTCTTTTCACAATGCCAGTGGCTGTTCATGCGCGATGCATGCAGACTTCTGCGGCCATTTGATGAGATCACCAAACTGGTCAGTCGCAGCCAGGGCACATCAGTGACATCGTACCTTACACCTTTTTTCTGGAGTGTGCATTGCGTCGTGCCATTGATCAAGCTGTCGAGGAGCAGGAGCTAGAAGATGAGGAAGTAGCAATGCTGAATGAATTCCCTGGGAGGGGCTACTCCATCTGAGATAAGTCAGCAGGAGTCTGAAGAGGAGTCAGAGAAGGATGGTGGCTGGGGGGAGGAGGAGGAGCAAGAAGAGCAGGCTTTGAGAGGGACTTTAAACTTTTCGGGGATCCCTGGTGTTGTCCAAGGCTGGGGGGAGGAGACCAAGGATGACATTCTCCTGGGCGATGAGCAGGAGCCAGGGCGCTCCACTGCTTCCAATTTAGTGCAAATGGGGGCCTTCATGCTCCAGTATTTGAAGATGGACCCCTGTATAAAAATCATAAAGGGCAAGGACCAGTAATGGGTGGCAACGTACTTAGACACTCGGTACAAACAGAAAATGGTGAACATGTTACCAGCATCACAGAGTGCTGGCAGAATGCAGCATTTCCAGACCTTGCTGCGAGAGATGCTGCATTCTGCTGTTGCGGGCGCTGGCAGAGGAATTTCCACCCACAGCGAAACAGGTGCAGGTACCAATCCTACCATGCCTGCAAGAAGAGGGCAGTTTGAAGATGTCTTGGTCACTTCGGATATGAGATTATTCTTGAATCTCGGATCCAGTCTCAGGGAACACCTAGACCGACAGGTGTCCAACTACATCGGGTTAAGGACCGATGTGGATGCTCTCAGATGCGAGGAACCCCTGGACTACTGGGTGTGCAGGTTTGACCTGTTCCCAGAGCTGGCACAATTTGCCATGGAACTCTTGGCTTGCTCCTCGGTGAGTGTCCTGTCGGATAGGAAGTTCAGCGCAGCAGAGGGGGTCGTGACCGAAAAGCACACTCGCCTAGCTCACGACAGTGTGGACTAGCTCATATTACTAAAAATGATTGAGGCATGGATCTTGGAGGAATTCAACACCTGTGATAACCAGGTGTAAATTAATTTCCTCATGCCAGCCCACACATATCCGCCACCACATAGAACATAGAATGTTCATTGTCTTATGTATATATACAGCGGCATAAAAGGCCTTTTCTGTCAGGTGAATGCCTAATTTTTGGGACCTGTACTGGCCTACAGTAAAATGTTTAGCCAGTGACTGCCTAATGTACCTCCAGCCACATAATCACTTGTTCTTTTCTGTCAGGTGAATGCCTAATTTTTAGGGCATGTACTGGCCTGCAGTAAAATGTTTTTTCCAATAACAGCCTAATGTACCTCCAGCCACATAATCACAAGTTCTTTTCTGTCAGCTAAATGCAGAGTTTTTGGGGCCTGTACTGGCCTATAGTAAAATGTTTATCCAGTGACCTCCTAATGTACCTAGAGCCACATAATCACAAGTTCTTTTCTGTCAGGTGAATGCCAAATGTTTGGGGCCTGTACTGGCCTATAGTAAAATTGTTATCCAGTGACCGCCTAATGTACCTCCAGCCACATAATCACAAGTTATTTTCTGTCAGGTAAATGCCTAATTTTTGGGGCCTGTACTCCCGTAGCCTATAATTTTTCTAGGCTCCAGCAGGGCAGATTTTTGAGAGTTTCCCTTTAAGACGCAGAAAAATGGCCCCTGATTAAAATACATATTTTTTGTGGGAATTTTTGCTAATGATCCACCTCTGGTATGTCACTGTCCATGTTGTAGGACTATTTGTGCACCGCCATTAAGTATTTGGTGGCTTCAAATATGACAGGTTTTTCAGGTTTGCCTGCCATTAAAGTCAATGGGGCCCGTCGCGGACGCGCGGTTTGTGAACATTTGAACATGAACACACGTTCACATTCGCGAACCGTCCTGGACGATGTTCGGCCATCATTAGTTATGCCACGTTAATTTAATGCACTGTATACTCAGTATGTTTCAGCATGGTCAGGGGTGTGGGCTAGCTCCACTCCATAGTTGCAGAAGATTCCAGTCAGTCTAGTTTTAGAGATGGAGAAGCTAGGGAGCAGTCTCCATGAGCTTCACTTTTCCAGAATCCAACTTTAGGCCCTGGAGTTTTCAGCACCTTTGCTTGTTCCAGGTGATGAGTGAGAGGAAGATCTGAAGGAGGATTTGAATGGCTACAGCATTGGAGTCCACAAGGTAACCCAAATTAAAGGATTCCATATCCTTCTGCTGCATAGGCTTTAGCAAGAGAGAGTAACTAGAGATCCATTACTGCAACAAACTGCCTAGTTCATGCATGGTGATCTGGGAGGAATTGGCACTGTGTACAGAAAACTGTTGGGTGTGCTACAACTTCAATTACTGCACATAATAAAGAGACACTTTTGTTAGGTTTAATTTGGTCTTGTTTCTGACTCTCCCAACACCACAGTCTGGCCATTGGATTTCCATCACATGTCCTACCTAGCACCCACATGGACATTAACACCATGGGCACCCCTGTACTACCATCAGACGACAGGGAGTCCCCTGAGGGAAAAAAGGGTGCCCCTTTTTCACTTCATTGACCCCAGGGAACAACTGCCTGAGGGAGTACATCTTGACACATCATCACCAGGGCCACTACCAGTCCCATCCTCTGGTCTGACTCCCCAGAGGCCCGCTGCACTTACAGTAGGGATCAGTTGCAGGGGTTCTAGTAAGAAGAACATTTTTGTCTGGATTTCCTTGGTGGTAAAAAAAAAAAAAAATGGAATTGAGAATTTAGAATTTTGTGTTATCTATTTGATCATGCATTCAGCAGTTAAGCTATAGAGGTGCAGGTATTTGTAGAATTTTACTTATGGATGGGCAAATCATACTGAACCAAGTAAAAACCCATAGGGATATAGAATTACCAAAAAACATGGCTGATTTCATCTTGAAACAGTGTTGATCTTGAATATGGTCTGTTTGTGGCATTGTAACACTACATACAGCATATGGGCACAAGTGCCACTGCTTCTAGTAGAATGCAGCCATATTGTGCAAATCTTATACAACCCCTTTGCTATACCATCGTAGTTTGTACTGCCTTGGGCAGAAATTGGTTATAGCTGCAGGAAACCATATAATACATGATGACTCTAAAGGGCATGTGGTCGGCAAAACCAAGGGAACCAATGAGAAGTCCTTGTAAACACCATTTGTGATTTCAAAATGATGTTTGGGAAAGAGTATGGGGAAATAATCTTTTATAATGTATTTGGTCCTCAGTATCAAAAAGAGAACTTCTTGACATTAAAGATTAGTTACCAGAGCAGGCGTCATGGGGCACCTATTGGGTATAGACACCTCAAGGATAAGTTCACATTATGCCAGATTATGACCCTATCATGCAGCTTTGGAATGCTATACAGGTTACAACTCCTAGTGGTTACAGCACATCGCCAAGTGGACCAGATAGCCTGTGAGCTAAACTAGAGAAAGGTTTCTAAAATTAAAAAAAGACCCAGTTTATAAAGTTTCACACTATACATTTGAGTAATTATTTCCATTTGTGTACTGTTATAGTTAAGCCTGTTCGCAGAATTTTTAGAAATATATTTTCTTCCTGGCAGATTGCAGTGCTAGGCAAGAAAACAGCTTTTAAGCAGCAGGGGTCCTCCTTGACAGCTGAAAGAACAGCAGTGTTACGATAGGTCCAGTATAACTTCGGTTGTCCACATCAGGCTGCAGCTTTAAAAACATCCAAAGTCTTCTTTTCGATATTGTCTTGGGCTGGAAAATACAGCTATCTGAAGCGGCCATGCTGCTGTAAATACCAGGTGTCCTTCATTTCATGGTTCAATCTTGCCTATTTTTATGGGTGGTTTAGTTATATTTGGATTCCTCTGACTTTTTTCACAGTTCTTATCATGACAGATCATTATATTTTTTTCGCTAACTTGGTAATACATGTGAATATACGACACTTTATATGTTATTAGGGTAAAGCGTCATCTTCCTCACCTTACATCAGTCGGTAGTTCTTTTTTCCCTGTCTCCGGGGTATTGGTAAATATTCGTTTCTTCGTTCCCCTCAAATCTGTCAAGATTAATGAAGTAAAAGATACATGTGGGGAGGAGGTGGATGTAGCTGCAGGGATAGAAAAAAAGACAAAAAAAAAGCATACATAAGTGAAAAGTGGATTTGCTACATGCAATAAACATCTACATCTGCATATAAAGTTATGTAAATGTGTTATATTTTAATTTCTGGTAAATGATAAAGCCCATAAAAAAGATATGGTCTATTTAGATTTTTCTGCCCAATCGTTTGTTTCCACTTAGAAAATCAGCATTTGAGAAGTTTAGCAGGTGCCTTACACCCCAGCTAAAAAATGTAGAGTAGTTGGGGTGATGGATGTTCTCTCTCTCTCTATCTTCAGCATCAACATTTTTCTATATTTTTTTCTCTGAAGAAATTCTGATTTTGATTAATCCAAATGTTTGGAAAAATGTGAGTTGAATCTTGATTCTAATGAATGTATTTGTTCATCTCTATGACAGAGTTTTTGATTGGTTAGCATTCCTTTAAATGTTCAAAGTTTCTGCCTTCACGGCAGCTATATTGGCAGTGGCCTCTTGCAAGCAGTTATTGTGCTCTGCCACTTTGTAAACATTTTGAATGGTTTGAGGAACATGACAAAGAGGTCAATGTGTTGACTTGGCTGGAATTCCCCAGATCTCAATCCAAAGATAAATTGGTGGAATGCATTGGAAAAGCAAGTATGATGCATGGAGGCCACACCGCACACCTTCCAGGAGTTAAAGGATCTGCTGCTAACATCTTGTTGCCAGATACCACAGGTCTTGTGGAGTCCATGCCTTGTTGGGTCAAAATACAATATTAGGCAGGTGATTTTAAAGAGTCACTGTCCTTCCACACAAATTGATTTAATACAGAATAGTGCAATTAGCAAATTTTTAATCGCTTCATAAAAATAAAAAAAATATCTAACTGCATCCACCTGAAAAAATCTGTATAGTCATGGCCACCAGGGGTCTCATTTCCGCCAACCTTGCAGTCCACTGCCTATTGTTAGGCTAGATCCGTCTCTACAGACACAGAGTTATATAGATGCTCACCCGTCTATTGTCATATAAGGTGCTCAAAGTCTAAATGACTCACCCAGTCAGAAGTAGTGATGAGCGGCTGGGGCTAAAAATCGCGTAATGCGAATTTGTAACGCGAAACACAGGCGTGGGTCACTTTGGCTACAATTTTCAAGCTGGTATAAGTTTCCTGAGACTGGAGAAAATGTCTCCAATATATTTGCAATTGCGCTAATCGGCAGTGATTCGAATATTTTATCGCACTACGTGCAACTTCACAAGTATTGTTGTGAACTTGACATTATTACCTTCTCATTGGCCCACAAGCAAGAAGCAGAGAGGAATCATCTGTTCAGATGGAGAAAAAATACTGAATATTCGATATAACAAATATATAGCACTATATTCAAAATATTAGTGAATCCTCGAAGTGGCGATATTCGCGATAAAAATTAGATTTTCAAATATTCATGCTCAACACACTAATCAAAAGGGATATGTAAAGATTTTGTTGATAGACTGGCACACTATATCTGGTAGCAAGTAGAGAACACACAGGTAATATTTAGCAGTTCATAGTTTATTCTACCCTATTTATAGTTAAAAGTTTATAAAAATTCATAATCAAAAAAATATATAGTCAAAAATATGAAAAGTGAGCAGTAGAAAATAAAAATAGGAGTAAATAATAATAGAATAAGTCAAGTCTGAAAATGGATCAAATATAAAAAATTGAGGCATAGAATATAATAAGTAGTCGCCACAAAAGGAAATTATCGCCAAAATTGAATAGCTATAAGTGTTCCTGTTGAGTATATCAATTAATCAACGGTATTGTAATAACTGTATTTCCACAGTAACCCGGTGATATAGTATTCAGATGTCCCCAATAATCGGCAACATTGCAATTCACTGTCCGCTCTCTTCTCCCAGTGCATGCGTGGCAGGCTCGACCTCCCACGTGATGCTATGTAGACTTGGGGTCCCACGTGGTCTGTGCTCGCTGATTGTGTAAGTCGGGGAGGCTGTGGTGGATCTGCGGGCTAGTGTAGTTACAGAGAAGCGCTTCCTACTTAGTTTATAAATATTGTCTTTTTATTCCCTGGACATGCAGGTGTCTTTAATTCACCAGACGCGTTTCGGGATCTGAACCCGCCATTGAATGTGACGCCCTTTTTATCCACTTCCTCCAATTAGGTTAAATTCAGGGATAATTGTCTCTCACTCATTCAGAGCTGGTTTTAATGATTCAATCATGAAAATATCATACAATCACTTATTATTATGTTGTAAAACTTTTCTTCTAACCAGCTATATTGGATATTCCTTATACATTTCAGTCTTTAGATCCAACAATTAAATACATATAAAAATCCCAAAAATATATATAGAAGCATATAGATACAAATCTGTAAAAAATAATGGTATATGTATAAGTATGCATAAATCTAAAAATTGTATATATAGGAGCACATAAAAAAAATTACATAAAAATAAGATAAAATAAAAATGGCATAAGTGGGAGAATCCTCATGAGCTTTCATCAGTGGATCCCTTTTTTTTTGAGGAATACCATACACAAATTAATGTGTAGCATTCTCAAATATCCTAGATGGTCTAGATATCACAGAATGTGAACAATGTACCTAATGGTGTAGTAATTAATTATTCTCTGTTTATATTATGTGAATTTGTGTCCATTCAGATTGATGTATATAAAGGTGAAAAGTAGGCAGTGGAGAATGTTTGATGATGAAGAACATTTGATGATGAAGTTGTTGATAGAGAAGGGCGGGGGCCTCGGACCAAGAAGAGATCGGAGTGCTGGTAAAACAGCCTGACTCCGATTTCTGGTCGGCCCTAGGGCACACAACCTGTAATCTACAGAAATCCAAATAACTCAAGTTCAGCAATCAAGCCTTCAGGTAGGAGTGTATTAAATTCAAAGATAAATTTTGATTCTACCCGGGACATTTTTGTGATGTGATTCCCTCCTCTCCTCTTCGATCTTCTCAATTGCTGCAAAGTATATGCCTCTTGGATCTTGATTATGATATGTTTTAAAGTGGCTTGCTACTGAGTGTTTTTCATATCCTTTCCTAATGTTGTCAATATGTTCTGCTATCCGTGTTTTTGGTGATCTCTTGGTTCTTCCTACATGTAGTTTTTTGCATGGACATTGTATGATATAAATGACGTTGGTGCTGCTGCACGTAAGAAACTCCTTTATTTCGTGTGAGAAACTGTTTGTGGTTGAATAGATTTTCTCTGTCTTTTTTGGGAAGGAGGTGAGTTTTCAATTGCAGCATCTGTCGCATGTGTAGAATCCTTTGAGTTTAAACCAGCTACTTATTGGGTGTTCTTGAGGTTTAATTTGTGTGTAGTTTAATAGAGGGTGCAATCTTCAGGCCTAAGTTTGGTGCTTTACTGTAAGTGATTTGTGGGTTGGTAGGGAGCAGTGGGCCTATTGTTTTATCCCTCTGAATATGGTGCCAGTGTTTCTTTAAAATTTGTTCCACCTTCTTGTATTGAGCATTGTATGGGAGAATGATGCGTAAGGATGCGTCTTTCTCTGTGTTTTTATTGGGATTCTTGTCTTTAGTATTGAAAAAGGTAGGTCTATCCAAATCTCTTACTTTAGCTAGAGATTTCTCAATCTCATCTATGGGGTACTGTTTAGTTGTGAATTGCTCCTTTAGTATGTTAGCTTCCTGTTCGAATTGGTGGTCGAGCGTACAGTTTCATTTTAGGCGTAGTGTTTAGCGCGAATATTCGTATAGCGAATATTAATCGCGAATATCGCAACTTCGCTAATTTGCGAATATTTCGAATATAGTGCTATATATTCGCTATATCGAATATTCATAATTTTTTAACATCTGAAAACATGATTCCTCCCTGCTTCTTTCTTGTGGGTCAATGAGTCATTGGCCCACAAGCAACTTAAGCATATATTCAAGCAACTTTTCCATATATTCGTATATGGAAAAAAAATATACGAATATTCTAAAAAATGAATATATGGCAATTTAGTGAATATATTTGCTATTTAGAATATTTGTCTTTTTTTTTTCAATGTGTACTGTTATTGCACTTTGGCATACTGCTCCCCGACAAGCATCCCCGTGACTATCGTAACGCCTGTGGGTTAGAATATACCATCGGATCTAAGTTTTCCCTGAGATCGTGAAAAATGTGATCCGATGGTATATTCTTACCCACAGGCGTTCCCATGGTGACGGGAACGCTTGTCGGGGAGCAGTATGCCAAAGTGTAATAACAGTACACATTAAAAATAAAATGACAAATATTCTAAATAACGAATATATTCGCTATATTGCTATAACTTCATTTTTTAGAATATTCGTCATATTGTAAAAAACAAAGTTATAGCAATATAGCGAATATTCGTAAAATACACATATAGACTGTAATTTAGCTAATATAGTGCTATAATCTTTTTTTATAGTCTAATTTTTTTGGTCTCTTCTGAACTTCAGTTTTGGAAAAAAAATACTATAGCACTATATTAGCTAAATTGCAGTCTATATGTGTATTTTACGAATATTCGCTATATTGCTGTAACTTTGTTTTTTAGAATATTCGTCATATTTTAAAACAAGAATATATAGCAATATAGCGAATATTTGTAAAATACACATATAGACTGTAATTTAGCTAATAAAGTGCTATAGCATTTTTTTTCATAGTGTCAATTTTTTCATAGATGTTTTATTGACTATAAAAAAAAGATTTAGCTAATAAAGTGCTATAGCATTTTTTTTCATAGTGTCAATTTTTTCATAGATGTTTTATTGACTATAAAAAAAAGATTATTGCACTATATTAGTTAAATTGCAGTCTATTTGTGTATTTTAAGAATATTCGCTATATTGCTATAACTTTGTTTTTTAGAATATTACGAATATTCTAAAAAACTAAGTTATAGCAATATAGCTAATATTCGTAAAATACACATATTAGCCATAGCCAACCAATAGGAAAGTTGCCTTATACAGTTAAAAGAAAATCACAATACGCAAATAAATAAATCGCATATTATTCGCGATAAATAAAATAATGATGAATATTCGATTTCAATGAATATTAGACAAATATTCAATCGAATATTCGCAAAATATCGCAAAATCGAATATGGCAGATCCTTAACATCGAACCTCTCACAGTACATAGATAGGCTTCTTTAACCCATAGTAAAAAATACATTTTCTTACATTAAAGATACCACCCAAGTAATAAAAACAATAGAAGAATTAGAATACAACTCCGATTGGATCCTGGGTACTTTAGATGTGCAGTCTCTATACACAATTATCGATCACAAAAAAGGGAATTAAATCCATGACTACCCAATTGGAATCTATTCCAAATAGAACAAATCAGAGTGAGATATAGTCTATCATAACTATTTCATTTTTGATACAGAATTTTTTCTACAAACTAGGGGTACTGCCATGGGTACCAGGTTTGCCCCCCGTTATGCAAACCTTTTTATGTCCCAATGGGAAGACAGTTACATCCAACCTAGATTTGGGGACGGACCTGGTCCTATGGCAGAGATATATAGATGATATAATTTTTATTTTGAGAAACAGTGAGGCGGAACTTCATTCATTCCTAGATCAGATTAACAACAACAGATTGGATTTACGGTTTTCCTCCAACATCAGCAGGGTACAAATAGAATTCTTAGACCTACAAATCAGATGAAAGGAAGATAGGTTAATCTGTAGCACTTTACAAAAACTCACAGCAAGAAACAGTTTCATTCTATTCTCAAGTTGCCATCTGCTGATATGGCTCCTCAATATTCCCACAGGCCAGTTCAGATGCCTAAAACGAAAATGTACGCTCGACCATACAATTCGAACAGGAAGCTAACATACTAAAGGAGCAATTCACAAGCCCCATAGATGAGATTGAGAAATCTCTAGCTAAAGTAAGAGATTTGGATAGACCTTACCTTTTTTCAATACTAAAGACAAGAATCCCAATAAAAAAAATAGAGAAAGATGCATCCTTACGCATCATTCTCCCATACAATGCTCAATACCAGAAGTTAAAACAAATTATAAAGAAACACTTGCACCATATTCAGAGGGATAAAACAATAGGCCCACTGCTTCCTAATAACCCACAAGTCACTTACAGTAAAGCACCAAACTTAGGCCTGAAGATTGCACCCTCCATTAAACCACACACAAATTAAACCGCAAGAACACCCAATAAGATGCTGGTTTAAGCTCAAAGGATTCTACAGATGCGACAGATGCTGCAATTGTAAACTCACCTCCTTCCCAAAAAAGACAGAGAGAATCTATTCAACCACAAACAGTTTCTTACACGAAATAAAGACATTTCTTTCGTGCAGCAGCACCAACGTAATTTATATCATACAATGTCCGTGCAAAAAACTATATGTAGGAAGGACCAAGAGATCACTGAAAACACAGAAACATTAGGAAAGGAGATGAAAAACACTCAGTATCAAGCCACTTTAAAACATATTATAATCAAGATCAAAGAGGCATATCCTTTGCAGCAATTGAGAAGATTGAGAGGAATTGGAGGGGAGGGAATCACATCACAAAAATGTCGCGGGTAGAATCGAGATTTATCTTTGAATTTAATACACTCCTACCTGAAGGCTTGAATGCTGAACCTGAGTTATTTGGATTTCTGTAGATTATGGGTTGGGTGCCCTGGGCCGACCAGAAATCGGAGTCAGGCTGTTTTACCAGCACTCCGATCTCCTCTTGGTTCGAGGCCCCCACCCCTCTTCTCTATCAACAACTTCATCATCAAATGTTCTTCATCATCAAACATTTTTTACTGACTACTTTTCACCTTTATATACAGCCACCTGAATGGACACAAATTCACATAATATAAACAGAGAATAATTAATTACTACATCATTAGGTACATTGTTCACATTTTGTGATATCTAGACTATCTAGGATATTTGAGAATGCTACACATTAATTTGTGTATGGTATTCCTTCAAAAAAAAAAAAAAAAGGGATCCACTGATGAAAGCTCATGAGGATTCTCCCACTTATGCCATTTTTATTTTATCTTATTTTTATGTACATTTTTTTATGTGCTCCTATACATACGATTTTTAGTTTTATGCATATTTATACATATACCATTATTTTTGCAGATTTTTATCTATATCCTTCTATATATATTCCCTTATAGATTTGGGGGATTTTTATATGTATTTAATTGTTGGATCTAAAGACTGAAAATTTATAAGGAATATCCAATATAGCTGGTTAAATAATAATAAGTAATTGTATCATTTTTTTTTTTCATGATTGAATCACTAAAACCAGCTCTGAATGAGTGAGAGACAATTATCTCTTAATTTAACCTAATTGGAGGAAGTGGATAAAAAGGGCCTCACATTCAATGGCGGGTTACCACTGAAGAAGTAGCTACTAGTCAGGTCAGATCCCGAAACGCGTCTGGTGAATCAAAGACACCTGCATGTCCAGGGAATAAAAGGACAATTTTTATAAACTAAACAGGAAGCGCTTCTCTGTAACTACACTAGCCCGCAGATCCACCACAGCCTCCCCGACTTACACAATCATCAAGCACAGACCACGTGGGACCCTGAGTCTATATAGCACCACGTGGGAGGTTGAGCCTGCCACGCATGCACTGGGAGAAGAGAGTGGACAGTGAACTGCAATCAGACGATCCACTGGCGTGAGTGTACTCACAAGAAGACGCTAGAAAGGTAATAGCAGGCAGTGCACTACCTCCGTGTGGGACACAACAGGATCAATACAAACAATACCACAATACCTGCCTGCTACAAGACTTGAATTATTTATTCAAACAGCCGCACTACTCACTATAGCAGGAATTACTACCACAAAATCAGACTTTTATGTCCCACCTGATATACCTAAATTGTTTTACAATATCTCATCAATGCCACACTGATGATATAAAGCAGTGTACATCAGACTATGCAGCTATCAACCTTTTAATGACTATGTTGCCGATTATTGGGGACATCTGAATACTATATCACTGGGTTACTGTGAAAATACAGTTATTACAATACCGTTGATTAATTGATATCCTCAACAGGAACACTCATAGCTAATTCCATTTTGGCGATAGTTTCCTACTTACTATATTCTATACCTCACTTTTTTTATTTGATCCATTTTCAGACTTGACTTATTCTATTATTATTTTTCTACTCTTATTTTTATTTTCTACTGCTCACTTTTCATATTTTTGACTATATATTTTTTTGATTATGTATTTTTTATTAACTTTTAACTGTAAATAGAGGTAGAATAAACTATGAACTACTAAATATTACCTGTGTGTTCTCTACTTGCTACCAGATATAGTGTGCCAGTCTATCAAAAACATTTATATTTACTGAAACGTCTCTAGTAACAGAGACACACCAGATGGTTCATAGGAAATGGAGTGGGTGTCAGAGATAGCTGAGATCCTGAATCTGAAAGAAGATCTGCTTCTACACTGCTTCTGAAATGCAGAAAGAAGCTCCTATGTGTCTGTAAGTGTGATATTTCCATCCTTATAATCTTTTTGAGCTCCCATATAAGAAAGCAAACATAGTGGACAGTAAGGGAAGTGAGGTCACTACAGTACAGTTCTGGCAGATTGCACAGAAGGAAGACACCCTCTGCTTGTGAGAGAAATGCATTTGGCTATGCAAATTAAACATAATATTGCTGAGGAAGACAATAGGGAACAAAAAACATCTGTTCCTTCATAGTTATGATTCTACAATGAAGCATAGCCATAGCCATTATATAAACTTTTTTTTTGAATACTCAGGCCCACTTTAATATTATGACTTTGAATATCCAATGGTCAATCTTTTCATAGAATGTGACATCAGTGACATGTTTGTGATATGTTTTATAGAATATCTTTAATCACCCATCACACCCACCTGTTTCATGCTAAACTGATGATGACATGGCATGTGGCGTATGGTTGCCCATTGCCCTGCTTCAGGTTTATTTGGCTATTAAAATGGTCTAATTTGAAGTGTAACTGGCGTTTCAATTTTTATACCCTAATGGTATATAACACCCTGCTGTATAAATGTTTTTGTGCTTTTTAATTTTATATTTTTCAGTTTCACCTAATAAAACCACCCAGAAATGTGTGTCACTTTCACATTGAGCAGCCTCTTCTCGCAGTTTTGTCATGTGCAGCCCTCTCTGATATAAACAAGCAGTGCAGGGAGCAGTCCAGCGTCTGCAACCGCTGGTCATCGGCACCTCAGACTTAAAAAAAGAAGCCCTGTTCGCTCTGAAACGCGTTGTCATCTTCAAAATAAATATACATTTTTTTATCCATATCCGCCTGGTCGTTTAGTTGCTCCGACGAAGTGTCTTCACTGAAGGTGTGGACTTCCACATGGGTCACATCTGCTTCAAATCCAAGTGAGGACTAGACGACACTGGCAGCACCGACCTCCGATATATAACAAAACCCCACGCACACTACGGTTGTGCCTATGTTTGCACAACCACACAAGGTGAGCCTAATTATCGTAAGTAACTGCTCTCTAACTATACATATCACCCTATGAGCGCCTCTCCCCCTTTTGTTGCCCTCCTATGCTGATATAAACAAGAGAACGGCAGAGCACTGGGAGGAGGAACACAGCCCTAAGTGCCTCAGGCTTGGGTAGAAAGTGGAGGGGGGAGGGCTGCTTTAGAAGGTGATATCTCCTGAATGGTAGCAACTACAATCATGCAACTGGTCTTTTTTAAGAGCTGGCATTCCAGGCTTTCATACCACAATGACAGCTAAAGTTCAAGCAACAGAGGAGAAATCTCTGTTAGAAATCGAGTCTGGAATAATCTGGGGTAAAACCTGCTTTTACTTTCACTTTCATCTACATTCACAGCATCCCGATTTCTATCAGTGATATCTTCTCCTGTACTGAACAGATTGCTGTGATTCTGGTAATGTCTGAAAGCTTGCAATGTCAGATTTAAAACAATACAAAGCCCATTTGTCTAGCTCAAACCAGTGATATGAGCAGCTAAAGCAGCCCAACCCCACCCCCCATCAGTGTGGAGGAGAATGAGGGAGCAGCTGCAGAGCTGACGGACTGCAGGTGGAGAGAAAAAAATAGGAAAAATATATAGAAATATTCTTACTGATTTTTTTGTAATGCAGAACTCATCTGTCTCTAGGTGGCTGTATGTAAGAGGATACACACTGCTCTGGGGTAGTGGGGAAGTTATCTCAATTCTGATTGGTCCTCCTAGTTCATGTTAGGAGAGCAAGGGGTTATGGGAAGTGAGGGAAATACAGGGTGGGCCTCAAGGACATGGCAAAGATCACCACAGGAAGTGCAGCAGAGGCCATCTTAGGAAGATGCTGAAATAGAGGCACAGAGAAATATGGTTGCTAAGGGTTGAATACAGACACCAGAAAGGTAACATTAGCCGAAAAATAAAGATTCATGAATCTCTTCCCTTCATCATCACATATGTTAGGAATTTTTGGTAGTGAAATGGCAGTTACACTTTAAGTGTTGAAACTGCAAACTGTTTGGAAAGTCACTTTGCTAGAAAACGAAGAAACTCAATACATTTCCAAAAGACATAAAGCAATGTTGCTGCTATTAATGAGTTTCCTTCCATAGAACAAGTCGTTTCTTTGTTTGTCTTTTTCTTTTATGTTGTCATTCAGATTAACTATTGTTTTGACTTCATTCAATTTGCCATTGAAATACCAGGCTTGAAAAACAACGTTGGTTTGGTATGGAAGCAGTAGCATGACTGTTTCACTAGCGAAACGGAGCGCATTCTGCTCATCAATCAGCTTGTGCTACATTGTGGTGGAAGAATTAAAATTTTATGTCATTTTGTCCTGACAATCCACTGCCTGGCACATCTTTAATAGACCACACTCAGGACTATTACTGTGATGGGGAAGGTTTTTTACGTAAATTATAGGTAAATACCAATCTGTTATATGTGGAGACATATCATTTTGAAAAGGAATAGCAGTGGTGTACACCTACATGTAGAGATGACAGATTTTGCTCTATCATTGTTTAAAAGATGTTAATACCTTACATTGCAGCTTTATGTTGGCTGTGGTTCTCCAGTGGAAACAAAAAAACAGCGTACACAAATTTTTTTTTGATACCAACCTCCATACTTTGCAAAATATGTTGTAAATGTACGATTAGGGTTGCCACCCGGCTGGTATCTCACCGGCCAAGCTGGTAGTTTTGTGACCCTGTCCGTGCTGGTAATTTATTTCTACCAGCAAAAATAATTGCTAGAATTTTATTTTATATGGACTGTTACTAATGAGTGCTTCCATTGTGGAGCACTCATTAGTTCAGCCTATATCTTAATATTACTGGGGGCACTCTCATGGGGGCACTATTAATTCTGGGGGGCGCTAATGGGGGCATTATTAATTCTGGGGGGCACTCATTGGGGCATTATTAATTCTGGGGGGCACTAGTGGAGGCATTACTATTACTTGGGGCACTATTGGGGGCATTAGTAATTCTGGGGGGCACTAATTGGGGCATTAGTAATTTTGGGGGACACTAATGGAGGCAATACTATTACTGGGGGCACTAAAGGGGGCATTATTAATTCTGGGGGGCACTAGTGGAGGCATTACTATTACTGGGGGCACTAATGGGGGCATTATTTATTCTGGGGGGCACTAATGGGGGCATTATTTATTTTGGGGGGCACTAATGGGGTAATTATTACTATTACTTGAGGCACTAATGGGGGCATTAATTCTGGGGGGCACTAATTTGGACATTATTAATTCTGGGGGGCACTAATGGAGGCATTACTATTACTGGGGGCACTTATGGGGGCATTATTAATGTTGGCGGGCACTAATGGAGGCATTACTATTACTGGGGGCAATAATGTGGGGCATTATCTATTCTGGGGGCACTAATGGAGGCATTAATATTACTGGGGGCACTAATGGGGACACTAGTAATACTGGGAGCCACTTTATGACATAGCGACATAATACACAGTGTTAAGCCACCCCCCAACAACCACACCCCTTTGGGTGTGGCTTAACTTGGCGGGTATTGTTAGGAAAGGTGGCAACCCTAGTGCCGACTGTGTGTCACAATGTTGCATTATATGCATTCATTTATTACATTAGTTCTTGTGGTAATATTAACATTGCTGCAAAACATAGAAATTCTTAATTGGCAGGACATTTGCAGCGCCACCCCTATTCCAACTTGCCTTTTTGTGGCCCGACTAGTAGGGCAATTGGGAGAAAAAATTAGACTGGTGGGAGAACCAATCTAGTAGACCAATGATACAAGCTCTCAGATACAGTTTACAAGGCAAATGTGGAAGCAAGAAGAAATAGATCAGATATTCCTTCTCTGTGTTACACCATCCGTCCAAATATAAAGACTGATGGTGTAACACAGATCACATATATATTAATGCCAAGAATAGCCTAGACCTATCTTGACTCAGGTATAAAGTGTGTGTTAAAACTTCACTTTTAATTCAACATAATGATAAAATGGCTGTAAGCCATAGTAAACAATTATAACACTTTGTTTCCACCTCAAAGAGTTGATGACTTAGTTGTTTAAAACAATCAACTGCCCTCCAACATGTTTCACCAGATCACTGGCTTCTTCAGGGGTTTAGGCAGAATTCTGCCCAAAACCCTGAAGAAGCCAGTGCAAGGAAATGGAAATACAAGCCACACTTACACATTTACCCATACATTGCCCATCCTTGAAACATGCTGACTTTAATTAATTGGGCCCCCATAAGAACCAGGGCCTGGGTTGTCTGCTATACTGTGTATGCCCACTATACATAATACAGTGTGGCTGGGTTTCTTTAAATCTCTTAAGGACATCTACTGTACATGTATGCTGGATGTTCACACTTGATGGCCTCCACTCAGAAGCTGAGCTGCCTGGTGCCTGATGTGTTACACAGTAGACACCTGAAGACATTATCCATGATTGGCGAAAACGCTGATTACCCGCTTTAAGCCCCTCAGATGGCATGATCAATTATGACCATGTCATCTGAGCGGTGAAGGCCCAGTAGCGCTGCGCTCCAAGCCTCCAGAAGGCTCCTCAGAGCACTGAGATTGAGGAAGCCTTTAGTTTGCTATGGCAGCCTCAAGCATTCTAAAGGCTCGAAGGCCTGCCACAGCAAAGTTCCTATGGAGCCCTGCCTGCGGAACCTTTTGGATTTCCCATAGACTGTAATGTGATAATATGGTCCCATGTTAAAGTCTCCTAGGGTGACAAAATAAGTGAAAAAAATGATTGCCCTTCCTCAATATAAAAACAAATTAACAATTCCATGCAATGAACACAGTAAATCAAAATGGACGATTTGGTGATTTTTCATTGCATTACCTTCCCAAAAAAAATAATAAAAAGTGATCATAAAGTCATACAGATCCTAAAATGGTATCAATAAAAACTATAGATCACCCTTCAAAAAATGAGCCCTCACAAAGCTCCATAGACATAACTATAAAAAATCATGTGGGTCAGAATATGGCAACGCAAAGCAATTTTTTTTTTTAAGTACTTTTTTTTTTTAAGTATTAAAACACATACAAATAACTATATAAATGTAGCATCATTGTAATCGTACTGACCAGGAGAATGAAATTAACAGGTGAGTTTTCCCTCATAGGTAATGCCAGAAAAACCAAACCCTTAAAACTATGGCAGAATTTCATTTTTTTTTCCAATCTCCCCCATTCCCATTTGGAATTTTTTTCCCCTGCTTTCCACTACATGGCATGCAATATAAAATTGAGCCATTTAAAAGTCCACTTTGTCCCGCAAAAAACAAGCCATCATACGGCTATGTGAATGGAAAATTAAAGAAGTTATGGCTCCGGGAAGGCAGGGAGTAAAAAAACTAAAAAAGCTAAATCACTTGTTCTTTAAGGGGTTAATGTTGTTTGCTGTTTATATAAGTTTTTTTCAAATATTTTTACGTTCAAATTTGACGGTCCGGGGATCTTCATTTTAGAAGATTTTTTTTAATTTGCTATACAAAATGAATTAATCTTTTAACATTTTTCAATGATGATTTTGTTCCAAAAAACTGTGTTCAATGGCCAAATAACAATTATACAAAATAGATGCACAAAGTATCCCTTAGGGATAAAAGAAATATGTGACAATTTGACTTATTGCCAAAGCCGTATTAACAAACTATCCATTCACTGTGTAGTGTATTAACAGCGCGCCAAGCCTGCTCCAGTAAATCATTAGCCATCTGTATAGGCAGAACGCTTCACATTTTGCTAATATGCTCTGTTTATTGGCAGCCACAGTCTCAGTGTCTTTGTACCCTTGTTATGTATAACTTTACATCTGTAGAATAAATTCTACAAGATATATTCATTTAAAGGAGGATTTTATCATGTGCACGCAGTTAACACCTGCTGTTGACAGCTAAATAGATATCAGTTTTCCTAGTCCGGACTAATGTTAATCAATGCAGATCCATAAAGGGGTTGTCTTATCCCAGACAATGGGGGCACCTAAATCGGGAACGGAGCCCCACAAAGTGGTGGCTGGAAGACTCCGGTCCGGCCACCACCTAGCACTCTTCCCATAAAAGTGAATGGGAGAGCACCACGCATGACCGGCCACTGCTCCCATTCACTTCTATGAACGCGACTGAAATAGCCGGCTAGTTTTGGAGGCCCCATAGAAATAAATGGAGGGTGGCTGCATACGTGCAGTGCGACCTCCATCACTTTTGGAGCTCCTTTTAGGAGTTAGGTGTGGGTCCTACCGCTGGACAATTGGGGCATATCCTATATATATTCCGTTGGGCCCATAGAAGTGATTGGGAACAGTGGCCAGTCATGCGTGGTGCACTCCCATTCACTTTTATGGGGAGAGTGCGTGGTGGCGGCTGGACCTTTAAGCCACCACTTTGCAGGACCCGCACCTTTAAGACAATGGGGGCATATCCTAGCGATATGCCCCCATTGTCTGAGATGAGACAACCCCTATAATTAGTTGCTGATTAGTTAAAGGCTATGAACACCTTCAAGGACAGTTTTTTTGTATGATTTTGTTTTAATAATTTTGGGCAAAAATCTATTTTTTTCTTCAATTGGTCGTTATTAAAAAAATTCAACAGTTTTTGTCCTACAGGGTTAAGTTTCAGCCTATCTACAGAATATCTTGCTTACAGTTTCACAATTGAACGGTCAGGTTGCTGCTCTGATGGCTGGATGTATAGCTGTTATCTCTGACCAACTTTAAGTTTTGTTCATTGTTTAAACGAGTTGTCCAGGTTCAGAGCTGATTCTGGACATATGCCCATCTTCACCACTCCGGTAGTGATGGACGAACATCGGCCAAGATGATTCGCGTTCACGGCAGACGCCATTGACTTTAATGGCAGGCGAACCTGAAAAACCTTCAGGTCATATTTGCAGCCACCAAATACTTACTAGAAGTGCAGAAATAGTCCCACAACATGGACAGTGACATACCAGAGGGGGATTAATGGCAAAAATTCCCACAAAAAAGATGTATTTTAATCAGGGGCCATTTTTATGCATCTTAAAGGGAAACTCTCAAAATTGTGCCCTGCTGGAGCCTAGAATTTTTTTTATTTAGGCCACGGGAGTACAGGCCCCAAAAATTAGACATTCACCTGACAGAAAAGAACAAGTGATTATGTGGCTGAAGGTACATTAGGCGGTCACTGAATAACAATTTTACTGCCGGGCAGTGGAGTACAGGCCCCCAAAATTAGGCATTCACCGGACAGAAAAGAACTTGCGATTATGTGGCTGGAGATACATTAGGCGATCACTGGATAACAATTTTACTGTAGGCAAGTACAGGCCCCAAAACATTAGGCATTCACCTGACAGAAAAGAACAAGAGATTATGTGGCTGGAGGTATATTAGACGGTCACTGGATAACTATTTTACTGTAGGCCAGTGGAGTACAGGCCCCAAACATTAGGCATTCACCTGACAGAAAAGAACAAGAGTTTGTGTGGCTGGAGGCATATTAGACGGTCACTGGATAACTATTTTACTGTAGGCCAGTACAGGCTCCAAAAATTAGACATTTACCTGACAGAAAAGAACTTGTGATTATGTGGCTAGAGGTACATTAGGCAGGCACTGGCTAAATAATTTACTGTAGGCCAGTACAGGCCTGAAAAATTAGGCATTAACCTGACAGAAAAGAACTTGTGGGTTTGGTGGCTGGAGGTACATTAGGCAGTCACTGGATAACAATTTTACTGTAGGCCAGTACGGGCCCCCAAAATTAGGCATTCACCTAACAGAAAAGAACGAGTGATTGTGTGGCTGAAGGTACATTAGGCGGTCACTGGATAACAATTTTACTGTAGGCCATTGGAGTAGAGGCCCCAAAAATTAGGCATTCACCTGACAGTAAAGGCCTTTTATGCCGCTGTATATGCATAAGACAAGGACCATTCTTTGTTCTGTGTGGTGGCGGATATGTGTGGGCTGGCATGAGGAAATTCAATTGCACATGGTCGTCATAGGTGTTGATTTCCTCCGAGATCCATGCCTCATTCATTTTTAGAAATGTGAGGTAGTCCATACTGTCGTGAGCTAGACGAGTGTGCTTATCGGTCACGATCACCTCTGCTGCACTGAACGTCCTTTCGGACCGGACACGAGTTCCATAGAAAATTGTGCTAGCTCAGGCCACAGGTCAAGCCTGCACACCCAGTAGTCCAGGGGTTCCTCGCTTCTCAGAGTGTCCACATCGGCTGTTAACCCGATGTAGTCGGACACCTGTTGGTCTAGGTGTTCCCTGAGGCTGGATCCTGAGGACGGCTGTCGATGGGTTGGCTGCAAGAATGATCTCAAATCCGAAGTCACAAACACATCTTCAAACTGCAGGTGTGGTAAGATTGGTACTCGCACCTGTTTCGCTGTGCGTGGAAATTTCTCTGCCAGTGCCCGCAACAGCAGAATGCAGGATCTCTCGCAGCAAGGCCTGGAAATGTTGCATTCTGATAGCTCTCTGTGATGCTGGTAACATGTCCACCATTTTGTGTTTGTACCGGGGATCTAAGTACGTTGCCACCCAGTACTTGTCCTTGCCCTTTATGCTTTTTATATGGGGGACCCTCTTTAAAAACACTGGAGTATGAAGGCCCCCATTTGCACTAAATTGGAAGCAGTGGAGCGCCCTGGCTCCTGCTCATCGCCCAGGAGAATGTAGTCCTCAGTCTCCTCCCCCCAGCCTTAGACAACACCAGGGATCCCCAAAAAGTTTAAAGTCCCCCTCAAAGCCTGCTCTTCTTGCTCCTCCTCCTCCCCCCAGCCACCATCCTTCTCTGACTCCTCTTCAGACTCCTGCTGATTTTTCTCAGATGGAGTAGCCCCCCCCCTGGGAATTTATTCAGCATTGCAACTTCCTCATCTTCCAGCTCCTGCTCCTCGACAGCTTGATTAAAGACCCGAGGCAATGCACGCACCAGAAAGAAGGTGTAAGGTTCGATGTTACTGATGGTGCCCTGGCTGCGACTGACCAGTTTAGTTATCTCATCAAAATGCTGCAAGAGTCTGCATGCGTAGTGCATGAACAGCCACTTGCGCGGTGAAAAGAACCCAAGCTCTCCAGAACCTGTCCTGCTGCCAGTGTAGAGTTCGTACAGGTAGTCATTAATGGCACTTTGCTGCTAGAGCAGCCTATCAAGCATATACAAGGTGGAGTTCCAGTACATCGGGCTGTCAGAAATCAGACGTCTAAGGGGCAGGTGGTGTCGCCATTGAACGTCAGCAAGGTGAGCCATGGCCATGTAAGATCTTCTAAAAAGGCCAGAGTTCAAAAAGGTTCTGGGGAGCTTAGGGGGTGCAGCGGAAGAAGCTATAGCAGTGGAAAAGGAGGAGTCAGCCGAGGAGGAGACGGAGGATAGAGTAGGAGGAGCAGAATAAGAAGCAGGCCTGCATGCAATTTGTGGCGGTAACACCAAATCCATACGGGTGCAACGGGTTACATGCTTGACGGTCGTCAGAAGGTTTACCTAAAGGGCAGTAAAAGTTATGTACCTTCCCTGTCCGTGTTTGCTAGACCACGTGTCTGTGGTCAGATGTATATTGGCATCGACACTGTGTGCCAGAGAAATTCACTTGCCGCTGAACGTGGTCATATAGTTATGGGATGCCCTTCAGGGAGAAATATTTCCTTCCGGGGACCTTCCATTGTGGCCACAAATTTTCTAAAGGCCTCTGAGTCCACCAGTTTATATGGCAGTAGTTGGTGGGCTAGAAGTTCCGTCAAGCCAGCGGGCAAGAGGGTAATCCGGTGTCATCAACGTTTTACACTCTAACATTTTGGCCACAGAAGCCTGCCTTCTGCCAGATGAATGTGACGACGGCACGTTGGAAGGTGGAGGACAAATGGGAGAAGAGAGGATAAGGAGAAGAGGCAGGATGTGTGGAGCTGGGAGTGCGTTCTGACGGCGTTTCTCCCACTGGGCTCGGTGATGGGGGGCCAGGTGCATTCTTAAGGCGGTCATCCCTAGGTGAGTGTTGGGCTTACCGCAATTTATGCATTGACAGCACAGGCTGCAGATGGCAACACTATTGTCAGCAGCTGACACATAAAAAAAAGCCAACACTGCGGAGCCATGTGCCTGGCATCCTGGGAGCGCCAGAAGTGACAGTGCATGGTGGATGACTCGCTCCAGATACATTTGCAGTTTGCTTTTTGCCTCCAGTGCACTGCGAGTTCTGCCTGCTTCTCCTCCTTCTCCTCCCTATCTGATGCTCCGTCTCTCCCTCTGAACTCCCCGCCTCTTCCTCTCTTGTGGGCATCCACGTGACGCCCATCGACACGTCATCAGCATCACCTTCACCACCACTGACATCAGAGATCTCAAGTTAGGCAGCAACAACGGGGACCACCCTCTTTGGGCTGATCTGGGTACTGTCATCAAACCGCTGGTTGGCAGCCATTGCTACTTCCTCTTTCTCATCCGCTGCCAAGAATGGATGCACATCGGTAAGGTCTGGAAATGGATGGGAACATAATTCCTCTGACTTGATTGGAGGGGCAATGGTGGTGGTGGTGTCTTTGGGGGTGCTCACAGCAGAAAGTTAGGAAGGTGCATATACAGAGGATGAGAAGGGTGCAGAAACGGAAGGCTGAGTGAGCCACTCAACCAACTCTGGTGCATCCTTTGACTTAATCGCTTGCACCTTCTCCAACTTCCTCCTTAGGCTCCGGCCTGGTGCACCTGCCCGACCCTTACCACCCCTGCGGAACAGCCTGCCTATTCCTCTGTCTGTCATTTTTAAAATGACCTTGTGCCAAAGTCCCTAGAGAAGAGCAGTAATTTGTGGAAGCAGGTATATCGTAGACCTCAATCAGTATTTGGTGGAAGCAGGTATATAAAAATCCCCTAATCAGTATTCTGTGGAAGCAAGTATATTGCATGCTTCAATCAGTAGTTTGTGGAAGCAGGTATATCGCATGCTTTAATCAGTAGTTTGTGGAAGCAGGTATATCGCATGCCTCAATTAATATTTGGTGGAAGCAGGTGTATCGCAGGCCTCAATCAATATTTGGTGAAAGTAGGTATATCGCACCCCTCAATCTGTATTTTTTGGAAGCAGGCATATCGCACCCCTCAATCAGTATTTTGTGGAAGGAGTTATATAGAACCCCTTAATCAATATTTGGTGGAAGCAGGTATATCGCACCCCTCAATCAGTATTTTGTGGAAGCAGGCATCTCGCAGGCCTCAATCAGTATTTTGTGGTAGCAGTTATATAAAAACAACTTAATCAGTATTTTGTGGAAGCAGGTGTATCGCAGGCCTCAATCAATATTTGGTGGAAACAGGTATATTAATCCCCTTAATCAGTATTTTGTGGAAGCAGGTATATAAAAACACCTTAATCTGCATTTTGTGGAAACACGTATATCGCACCCCTCAATCTGTATTTTGTAGAAGCAGGCATTTAAAAACTATTAATCTATATTTGGTGGAAGCAGGTATATCGCACCCCTCAATCAGCATTTTGTGGAAGCAGGTATATAAAAATCCCCTAATCAGTATTTTGTGGAAGCAGGTATATCGCATGCTTCAATCAGTAGTTTGTTGAAGTAGGTATATCGCATGCCTTAATCAATATTTGGTGGAAGCAGGTATATCACACCACTCAATCAGTATTTTGTGAAAGCAGGTATATCAAACCGCTTAATTAGTGTTTTGTGGAAGCAGGTATATTCCACCCCTCAATCAGTTTTTTGGGGGGCAACAGGTATATCACACCTGTTGCAAATAGTTGTTCCAATAGAGCTTGTCCCTCTATATACATGGGGTATCACAGAAGAACCGCACACAACTGCTGCACAATACAAATGCACTATGTACTTTCTATGTTAGAAAGTATATTATAGGTATATCACACCCCTCAATCAGTTTTTTGGGGGGCAAGAGGTATATTACACCAGTTGCAATTAGTTACTCCAATAGCCTTTGTCCCTCTATATAGCTGCGGTATCGCAGCAGAACTACACACAACTGCAGCACAATACAAATGCACTATAATATACTTTCTATGTTAGAAAGTATATTATAAGTATATCATACTCCGCAGTAGAGATGGCCTTCTGGCTTGCCCGGCGGTCGTTTCAAGGCGAACATTGCTCGTTCGCGGTTCGTCGAACATGCAAACATATGGTGATTTCCGCCGGCGCCATATTATTTTGCATTATGCCAAACTTTGACCCATGACACATCAATCAGGTGGGACAGGACAGCCAATTGAGACGTTTCAGTAAATGGACACAACCCGCTATTCTATAAATAAACCCGATCTGGTAGCCATTTTACATTCTGTTTTTTGCCAGTGTAGGGAGAGGGTGCTGTGTGGAGCAGGGACAGACTGTTAGGGATAGCAAATGATAGCTAATATGGCCACAAAAGTTCTTTTAAGGACTGGTATAGGTGTGCTACTGATAGGTGTGACATACTGAGGGGTGTGATATACTTATAATATACTTTCTAACATAGAAAGTATGTTATAGTGCATTTGTATTGTGCAGCAGTTGTGTGCGGTTCTGCTGCGATACTGCAGCTGGATGGAGGGACAAACGTTATTGGAATAACTAATTGCAACTGGTGTGATATACCTGTTGCCCCCCCCCCCCAAAAATAAAATGATTGATATACCTTTAATATACCTTCTAACATAGAAAGTATATTATAGTGCATTTGTATTGTGCAGCAGTTGTGTGCGGTTCTGCTCAGATACTGCAGCTAGATAGAGGGACAAATGCTATTGGAATAACTAATTGCAACTGGTGTGATATACCTGTTTCCCTAAAAAAAAAAATGATTGAGGGGTGTGATATACCTATAATATACCTACTAACATAGAAAGTATATTATAGTGCATTTGTATTGTGCAACAATTGTGTGCGTTCTGCTGAGATACCGCAGCTATACATAGGGACAAACGCTAATGGAATAAATAATTGCAACTGGTGAGATATACCTGTTTCCCCCCAAAAAAATGATTAAGGGGTGCGATATACCTGCTTCCACAAAATACTGATTAAGGGGTTTGATTTATTTGCTTCCACAAAATACTGATTGAGGGGTGTGATACACTGGCTTCCATAAAATATTGATTGAGGACTGCGATACACCGCCTTCCACCAAATATTGATTAAGGGGTTTGATATTTCTCCTGCAAATACTCATTAAGGGATTCTATATACCTGTTTCCACAAAATACTGATAGAGGATATTCATATATCGGCTTCCACCGAATATAGATTGAGGCCTGCGATACACCAGCTACCACCAAATATTGATTAAGGGGTTTGATATGCCTGTTTCCAGCAAATACTCATTAAGGGGTTCTATATATCGGTTTCCAAAAAATACTGATAAAGGGGATTGATACACCGGCTTCCACTAAATATTGATTGAGGCCTGCGATACACCAGCTTCCACCAAATATTGATAAAGGGGTTTTATATACCAGCTTCCAGCAAATACTCATTAAGGGGTTCTATATACCTGTTTCCACAAAATACTGATATAGAGGATTGATATACCGGCTTCCACCTGCGATATACCTGCTTCCACAAATACTGCTCTTTTATAGGGACTTTGTCACAGGGTCATTTTAAAAATGACAGGCAGAGGAAGAGGCAGGCCATTCCGCAGGGGTGGAAGGGGTCGGCAGATGCACCAGGCCGGAGCCTAAGTGGGAAGTTGGAGAAGGTGCGTGCGATTACATCAAAGGACGCCCCAGAGTTGGTTGAGTGGCTCACTCAGCCTTCCGCTTCTGCACCCATCTCATCCTCTGTATCTGCACTCTCTTCACTTTCTGCTGTGTGCACCCAAAGACACTACCACCACCATAGCCCCTCCAGACGAGTAAGGCTACTTTCACACTAGCGTTCGATCGGATCCGTTCTGAACGGATCCGATCATAATAATGCAGACGGAGGCTCCGTTCAGAAAGGATCCGTCTGCATTATATTGGCAAAAAAAATTAGCCCAAGCGGATCCGTCCAGACTTTTACATTGAAAGTCAATGGGGGACGGATCCGCTTGAAGATTGAGCCATATTGTGGCATCTTCAAACGGATCCGTCCCCATTGAATTACATTGTAAGTCTGGACGGATCCGCACGCCTCCGCATGGCCAGGCGGACACCCGAACGCTGCAAGCAGCGTTCAGGTGTCCGTCTGCTGAGCGGAGCGGAGGCTGAACGCCGCCAGACTGATGCAGTCTGAGCGGATCCGCATCCATTCAGACTGCATAAGGGCTGGACGGAAGCGTTCGGGTCCGCTCGTGAGCCCCTTCAAACGGAGCTCACGAGCGGACAGCCGAACGCTAGTGTGAAACTAGCCTTAGAGGAATTATTTTTCCATCCATTCTCAGACCATACCAATGCGCAGCCATTCTTGGCATTGGATAAGGAAGAGGAGGTTGCAACGGCCGCCACCCAGCGGTCTGACGACAGTACCCAGATCAGCCCAAGGACTGAGGTCAACGCTGTTGCTGCTTACTTTGAAGATCTCTAATGTCAGTGGTGGTGAAGGTGACGATGATGACGTGTTGATGGATGTCAGGTGGGTGCCCACAAGAGAGGAAGAGGAGGGGAGTTCAGAGGGAGAGACAGAGCAGCAGATAGGGGGTAGAAGGAGGAGAAGCAGGCAGAACTTGCAGTGCATAGGAGGCAAAAAGCAGACTGCAAATGTATCTGGTCTAGCAAACATGGGCACGGAAGGTACATCACTTTTATTGCCCACTGGGTGAACATTCTGACGGCTGTCATGCATGCAACCCATGGCACCCGTGTGGATTTGTTACTGCCACGGATTGTATGCAGGCCTACCTCTTTTTCTGCCTGCCTCGGTTCTGCACTGCTTTCAGCTCTGTGGTCACAGGCCAATCAGTGGCTAACCCCGCTCAATTTGACAGTTGGTAAAGTGGTGTGCGACAACGGTGCCAATCTGCTGAGCGCGCTGCAACAGGGCAAAATGACACACGTGCCGTGCATGGCACACGTCCTGAACTTAGTCATGCAGTGATTCGTTACCAAATACCCCAGGGTCCTGGACGTCTTGCGGCAGGCCAGGAAAATCTCTGGTCATTTTAGATCTTACACGGCCATGGCTCGCCTTGCTGAAGTTCAGCGGCGACACCACCTGCCCGTCAGACGTCTGATCTGTGACAGCCCGATGCGCTATAACTCCAACTTGTATATGCTTGATAGGCTACTCCAGCAGCAACGTTAACGACTACTTGTCCGAAGTCTGCAGCAGGACAGGTTCTGGGGAGCTTGGTTTCTTTTCACCGCGACAGTGGCTGCTCATGCACGACGCATGCAGACTTCTGCAGCCATTTGATGAGATCACCAAACTGGTCAGACGCAGCCAGGGCACCATCAGTAACATCGTACCTTACATCTTCTTTCTGGAGCGTGCATTGCGTCATGTCATTGATCAAGCTGTCGAGGAGCAGGTGCTGGAAGATGAGGAAGTTGCAATGCTGAATGAATTCCCAGGGGGGGGCTACTCCATCTGAGACAAGTCAAAAGGAGTATGAAGAGGAGTCAGAGGAGAGTTGTTGCTGGGAAAGAAGGAGGAGCAAGAAGAGCAGGCTTTGAGGGGGACTTTAAACTTTTTGGGTATCCCTGGTGTTGTCCGTGGCTGGGGGGAGGAGACTGAGGACTACATTCTTGTCACGGCCACGGTTTTGGCCGTGACTCCTTGGGAGCCGCATACTGTTGCCCGCGGTTTGGGTTGTTGTTTCAACCGCAGCTTGAGGCATGATGTTTCTTGTCTCAGGTGCGGTTGCCGCGGACAACAGGTGTGTGTGTGTGCGGTCCCTTTGGAGTCTGTATGCGTGTATGGATGCACCGAGGTTTGTCTGTGTGCACTCTGGGTATTGTGTGGTGTGCACTGACACCTTTCCTGCAATGTGGTTGCTCGTGGCAACGTTTGGTGATGTGTACATGTGGTGGCAGTGTCCCGGCCTTTGGGCTGACTCCCAGGACACGGTTGCCACCCATGTCGTTGCCAGCGGTAACAACCACAGTGTGTTTGTTGTGTTTGGACACGGTTCCTTTAAGTTGGTGTTTTCCCTTTCCTGTGGTGCTGGAAGGGTTAACTCTCTTCCCAGTGTGTGTGTTGTCACTGGGTGTGTCACGACCGGTGGGTGTGGCCACTTAGGCCTATATAGCTTCTGTCTTTGGCATGGCTCAGGAGGTTGCTTCAGTCATGCTTTGCTGTAGCAGCCTCCTGTGATTTCTATCTCCGTGCAAGGGCCACCCTTCCGGTCATATGTTATTATTGCGTGATTTGTTGTTGATGTCCTGTGTCTTTGCTTTTTGTGCAGCTATGGATGTCCTGGTCCCTGTGTGTCTTCATGTGTGTGCTGTTTACCTTTGTTTGTGTGGACAGCGTTTGCACGGGTTCCAGTCAGCTAGGCTGAGACAGGTATGTGTGGAAATGTTGGGGTTCACCTGTCTTATCCATAGTCCTGTTTCTGTACCCCCATCTTCATGCTGCTTGGCCAGTGAGACTCCAGCTCCTCCGTTCTTAGGAGGAGTGGGTTGTCTTACCCTGCTCCTTAGCCCAGGGACCGGACGGAGGATAAGTCAGGGCTCCAAGGTTCCTGCGCATGGGTCCTCCTACCATCAAGGTCGGCCCATGCAGGTAGGAGACAGGGTCAGCGTTAGGGACGCAACAGGAGGTGACCTGCTCCCTAATTCTGTGTTCCTGGCGAGTAGCGACTGGACATCTTCCGTCCACCGCACGGCTGAGGATTTCCCCCATCCTCAGCTGTGACAATTCTCCTGGGCGATGAGCAGGAGCCAGGGCGCTCCACTGCTTCCAATTTAGTGCAAATGGGGGCCTTCATACTCCAGTGTTTTTAAAGAGGGTCCCCCGTATAAAAAGCATAAAGGGCAAGGACAAGTACTGGGTGGCAACGTACTTAGATCCCCGGAACAAACACAAAATGGTGGACATGTTACCAGCATCACAGAGAGCTATCAGAATGCAGCATTTCCAGGCCTTGCTGTGAGAGATCCTGCATTCTGCTGTTGCGGGCACTGGCAGAGAAATTTCCACGCACAGCGAAACAGGTGTAGGTACCAATCCTACCGTGCCTGCAAGAAGAGGGCGGTTTGAAGATGTGTTGCTCACTTCGGATATGAGATTATTCTTGAAGCCAACCCATCGACAGCCGCCCTCCGGATCCAGCCTCAGGGAACGCCTAGACCAACAGGTGTCCGACTTCATTGAGTTAACGGCCGATGTGGACGCTCTGAGAAGTAAGGAGCCCGTGGACTACTGGGTGTGCAGACTTGACCTGTGGCCAGAGCTAGCACAATTTGCCATGGACTTCTTGGCTTGCCCCTCATCGAGTGTCCTGTCCGAAAGGACGTTCAGCGCAGCAGGGGGGATCGTGACCAATAAGCGCACTCACCTAGCTCACGACAGTATGGACTACCTCACATTTCTAAAAATTAATGAGGCATGAATCTTAGAGGAATTAAACACCTGTGACGACCACGTTTAATTGAATTTCCTCATGCCAGCCCACACATATCCGCCACCACTAAGAACAAAGAATGGTCCCTGTCATATGTAAATACAGGGGCATAAAAGACCTTTTCTGTCCTTGAATGCCTAATGTTTGGGGCCTGTAATTCACTGGCCTGCAGTAAAATTGATATCCAATGACCGTCTAATATATCTCTAGCCACATAATCACTTGATCTTTTCTGTACGCTGAATGCCTAATTGTTGGGGCCTCAGAGGAATTCAACACCTGTGACGACCACATGTTATCGAATTTTAACCTATTATCATTTGGGGCTTATTCAATAGGGTGGATTTCGTTAGCCATGTTTTTAATCCAATTTTATATTTTTAGTTCTTTTAAACATATGTATTTGACATGTATTTGTACTGGACTACAGTAAAATCTTTATCTAATATACCTCCAGCCACATAATCACTTGATCGTTTATGTACGGTGAATGCATAATTTTTGGGGCCTGTAACCTAAGTGGTCAACAGTAAAATTGTTATACGGTGACCGCCTAATGTACCTCTAGCCATATAATCACTTGTTCTTTTCTGTACGGTGAATGCCTAATGTTTGGGGCCTGTACTCCACTGGCCTGCAGTAAAATTGTTATCCAATGACTGTCTAATATACCTCCAGCCACATAGCCACTTGATGTTTTCTGTCCGGTGAATGCCTAATGTTTGGGGCCTGTACTCCACTGGCCTGCAGTAAAATTGATATCCAATGACCGTCTAATATACCTCCAGCCACATAATCACTTGATGTTTTCTGTACAGTCAATGCATAGATTTTGGGCCTGTACTCCAATGGCCTGCAGTAAAATTGTTATCCAATGACCGTCTAATATACCTCCAGCCACATAATCACTTGATATTTTCTGTACGGTGAATGCCTAATGTTTGGGGCCTGTAGTCCACTGGCCTGCAGTAAAATTGTTATACGGTGACCGCCTAATGTACCTCCAGCCCTATAATCACTTGATCTTTTCTGTTCTGTGAATGCCTACTGTTTGGGGCCTGTACTCCAGTGTGCTACAGTAAAATTTTTATCCATTGACTGCATAATGTACCTCCAGCCACATAATCACTTGTTCTTTGATGTCAAGTACTGTAAATGCCTAATTTTTAGGGACAGTACTCCCGTGGCCTAAAATAAAAATTTTCTATGCTCCAGCAGGGCACATTTTTGAGAATTTCCCTTTAAGACGCATAAAAATGGCCCCTGATTAAAATACATATTTTTTTGTGGGAATTTTTGTCATTGATCCCCCTCTAGTATGTCACTGTCCATGTTGTGGGACTATTTGTGCACTTCTAGTAAGTATTTAGTGGCAGCAAATATGACCTGGAGGTTTTTCAGGTTCGCCTGCCATTAAAGTGAATGGGGCCCGCTGCAAACTTGTGGTTCACGAACATTTCAATGCGTTCGTACGATCGTGTCCATTACTACCCCTCAGTATATCACACCTATCGATAGCACACCTATACCTATTTTGTGGCCCTATTAGCTAGTGTTTGGTGTCCCTAACAGTCTGTCCCTGCTCCACAAAGCAACCTCTACCTACACTGGCAAAACACAGAATGTAAAAAGGTTGCCAGATCGGGTTCTGTTTTAGGGTGGGTGGTGTCTATGTGCTGAAATGTCTCAATTGGCTGTCCTGTCCCACCTGATGTGTGTCTCATTGGTCAAAGTTGGGCGAAATGCAAAATAATATGGCGCCGGCGGACATATGTTCGCATGTTCGGCGCGAAACGACCAGCGGGAGAACCGCAAGGCCATCTCTACCCCCCTGATATGAGCATCGGAGCATCACCAGCACTAATGGGTGGGCTTTAGCGCTGCCTTAGCCTTTAAAGCGGCTATGGCAGCTCAAAACCCAGCCCATCAGAGCTGGTGACGTCACCGGGAACAGTGCTAGGAGGAAGCCTCCACCTAGCAGTGTAATAATATAAACAAAAATCCCTTGCCCTGCACAATTCAGCGCTGGGCAAGGGAGAGGATCAGGGTGGCCTGAGGGGTAAAGATGGTAAGTGTGAAAAGCTTGTGTGTTAAAGAACCTGAAATTACTTTAACACCTGCTAGATCTGTAGTACAATCTGTGAAAGACAATTTTATATTTATTTAATATGTTTTTTTTCTAGATGCAAGACCAAAATTTATCCAGATGAACTTCCCAACACAAGCATAGTAATAGTATTCCACAATGAGGCCTGGAGCACTCTGCTACGGACCGTCCACAGTGTCATCAACCGATCACCGCACCATCTATTATCAGAAATCATTTTGGTCGACGATGCAAGCGAACGAGGTATTGGTTGTAACATTAAACTAATTTGTCACTCCATTGGTGTGAAAAACAATCATCATTATTCAGGCATCAAAATTTTGTCTTCTTTTGGATGGGTTATATCTTTTTGACGTGTCTGTTCAGAATGCATCACAAGTGTCAGATAAGGAGTAAATTCTATTTGAAGAGACAAAAATTGGTCCAAATCTCAAAACAGATGATACAACCCAAAATTGCATATACCCCCCAGCCGCCACCCCACATGGCTCAGGGCAAACCTCCAGGTCTCCAAAGTAGCATCACTAGGATGCGCATTTACTACATGTGGACCTCTGGAACTCATGGTCAATTGTGAGGTTGAGATTATTAACATATTTAAGTTTCTTTTCCTTCATAGAATTTCTGAAGACTCCATTGGAAAATTATGTCAAGCAATTGGAAGTACCAGTCAAAATTTTGCGGATGGAACAGAGGTCGGGACTGATACGAGCACGCCTTAGAGGAGCAAATATTTCAAGGGGCCAAGTGATAACTTTCCTTGATGCTCATTGTGAATGCACATTTGGATGGTTAGAACCTCTACTAGCTAGAATAAAAGAAGAGAGGTTTGTATATCTTGATTTCATCTAGTAAAACTTTGTTAAATTCAAAGTAGAGCTTTGGTATGGAGGTATACTTGCTGATAATAAGCAACTATATATTCAGTATGTGTGTGCTCCCTATCTTTCTCTGCTCATTGAGAGCTCAAAGATGGAGTGGGGATAAAGCGAGGTAAAGCTACAGATGTAGTAGAGTTAACACTTATGCTTTATGAGATGTGTTATCTAAACGAAATGCGTTAAGCTTTTCAAATGCTTTTATTTCAAGATAACACAATGAGTTAAGAAATTTGAGTTAGGAGTTTGAATGTTAACCCTGCTACATCTGTAGTCTCAGACAGCGGGTCACAGGACTAATTTAGCACACTAGCAGTAATAGGATCCAGGCAGATATCATTTGAGGACCTGCTGACCCCTTCCTTCCTTCAATGAGACCCTTATTGTATATGAAGCTCTAGCCCCAGTGACAGGGGGCCCTACCCTCGAAGTGAGTTTTCAGCCCGGCAGGTACATTATGTGTATTATGGAGCAATCCTTGTGCGTTATCTGTACTCAGAGAGTTATCACTGTGTTACCTGTGGCATTACATAGGACTGCAATGTCTCCAGCTTTCCTGATTCCTGTACATTTCTATGTCCCTCAACTTATCATCTTACTGCCTGCACAACATATTAATTCCCACTGGAATTAAGGCCACAAATGTTTGATCATCACACTGAATAGAAAATAGGTCTCCTTTGAGTTCTGCATCCCCATCTTCAGTGTACATATGGCTGTATCTGTGCTTTTTCACTTAAACATGATGCAGTGTTTCGGCACGGCCGTCTTATGGAGGAGCCATTGTGTTTGCTTAAACAAGAAAACGGGTTGCATGACTTGCAGGAATGAGGAGCTCCTTTCACTGTGATGATTAGTGGGGGACCTGGAGTTAGGACCCCCATGATCAGCATTGATAGGCTACAATATTGGTGTGGAAATGCACAGTACAGTTTGGTGCAATGTTTCTACAGTATGTGCTAAACTGCAAAAAAAAAAACAGCTGGGGGATCGTCCACATATAAATCTGCAGCCGCAAAAAAAAATAACACCCTAAAAACACCACAGTCCAATTTATGCTGTAAATTTTATTCCAAGTACGTGGATGAGATTTCTTAAAATCATGTCCACTTTGCTGGTATGTAAACACTGTGGACTGTCTGCCACAAATCTGCAGCCTTTATGTCCTATGTGGACATACCCTAATATTTCCATGTAGCTATAGGGTGGGCACCTCTGGTGGGTCCTAGGCACCCCAGTCCGACACTGCTAAACCTTAATCCCTCTGGAACAGGAAAAAGCCTATGCTTAGAAATGCACTCCGAAAACTAACTCTGAAACCTGTTGGCACATTTTAAGTTGCTGTTCGTAGATGATTTTCTTTCCGCATATTGTACAGTACTCTCTATAGATTAGCTGTAAACTGCTGATGGGGTGCAGAGGAGGCACAGATTTGTATTCCCTACCACGCAAATCCATTACAGAAAGTATATAAAAGAATTGCATTTAAAGGGTTTGTCATTTTTTTTAAATGATTCTCTTAGTAATTCTGCTTACATTATTGTGGCATTATTCAGTTTTTAATTCAGATACTTTATACAAACTCCAGCTGTATTGGAAATGTAGACTCATCAAAATCAGACTCCTCTGTGTTTTTTGTGCGTTTGGAGCAGCCACTTTGGTACCTATAAGAAGAGGCATAGCTTAAGGGGGCTGGCGGTTCTTGGGTTCCGGCTGCTGAATCGTATGGGGGAGGGGCACCCACAAGCTACTCTGCTGTAGGCTAGGTTTATATCTGCATTATACATTTCATTTTTCTTCATAAAAATGTAATTAAAATTGTTACCGATACATCACTTAACAAACACAAGCAGAGGCCAACTTAGCCCATTGGCTTGTGCAGTGAGCCCTGAAGAGCCAGTGCAAAGGGTGGAAGTGGCCCTGAAAAGATGTTGTGTTATGGTGTACTCCCTCAGGTCGTTGATCCCTGGGGTTCAGTGCAGAGAAAAGGGGAGAAGAAATCAGGCAGACATAAGAGGATGTCAAACAGCTTTATTTATGGAATGCAAAGGATAACTTGAGGTATATCCAGCAATATTAAGTAGACTGTGCAGTCTCTGTCACTAGATGATGAGGTATGGTGGATGGTTAGAGGGCAATTGATGGCACTTAGGGTATGCTAGCTGACAAAGTCTCTCTTCTTCTCCTGATTCCCCTTTACTTTGGCTATAAACTGTTACCTGTGGCTGTTGGTGCCCACTACGTAGTGCAGGTATCCAGGTTTGCCTGAATTGGGTTATGGTGACGAGTGTCTTGACTTGTTCTTCCCCACCTTGCAGCAGTGTCTGTAATGCTGCAGTAGCTGGTTACTCTGATGTCTGGAATGCCATAGCCTTGATGGGTTTCTGCAGCCCTCGGACCTGTCCGTCTCACTAACGTTCCTACAGACGAGATGATTTCTGGTCCTAAGGCCCTACAGAGCAGGAGCTGATGGACATTCTCCCTGTGTCCTCACTAGCCTAGCTAGCTCTCTCTCCTGACAGGAAGTAGGACAATCCCACTCCTATCAAGGTGTGGGGGAAAGGGGGTGGTTAGCTCCATTCCCAGTGCCACCCATACCCCATCTGCTGGTTTAACAGTGTATGACATAGAAAAACATAGCTAGCATTACAAACCGAACAGTTTGCAGATATCCTATCTGGGGTATTGCACTTATAATAGAGTTGGCCTGGATCCGTCATCATGGTGTCCATTGTTTCACCACTATAAATAACACTGTATGATGTTATTCTTTCCACCACATATAAATTATTCTGCAGTTGAGCCTCCGACACAGATGTGCACAGAGCCTAAGGTTTTAGATGTGAATATGGCAATTCTTCCGTTTTCTACGATGCTGAAGGTTACCTGTGAAACATCCATTTAAACACACTTTACTGGTGAAGCAGAATTTGTTGTGCAAGCAGTAGATTACAATACAGATGTCACAGGAAGTTATCTCATTCTCTCCAGTGGAAAACAGTTATTTGCATGTTTTATGCTAACTGCATTGACTCATCCTACAGCACTGTACAATGTATTCATTCATATCCGGCCTTGCACTAATGGAGCTTACCGTCTAATTTCCATAATACAGGCACAATAGAGTTAGTTTCTTAGAAAGCCTGTGAGAAATATGCAAGAAGTATTCCTATATCCCAAAAATGTATCTGCTTTTGTGTAGTATCCTGGTCAATAAATCTCCGGTTCAGTAATGCCTTGAAGCGCGCTGCCTACACATTATAGTCAAACCACTGTAACCAGCCTAGGGTGATGGATAAAACCAGCTCCATCAGTAGAAGATAAGACTGGGGGATACTCAATATTCAGAATCTGTGTGGCTGCCAAGACATTATAGATCTAACAACAGCACTATATATACATGGCCGTATTAAAAATAATAATAATGTAATATTAATATATTATTCAAAATGGCTTGAAATTTTTGCTTTGTTTTCACCACTTCAAATCCTTGCTCCTACTAAACTCAAATAGGTTTTCCAGGGAGATAAAATTATTTTAAAAAAAAAAGGCCAAAAAGAGATGAACTAAAAAAATTATAAATCATTACTCACCCTCAATGTTCTCCCTCCTCTGCCATTCTGTTGCTTCTCCATTCTCCACTACCTGGTCCAGACTCCACACATAGGAAATGGCTTGGAATTCCTGCTCAGCCAATCACCGCCAATGGTGCTCCATCTCAGCCAGCAAATGACTAAGCAGGGTATCCAGGGCCAAATACTGGGTGTCGGTGTCGAGCAGAAATCGGGAAGTATAGAGCAGCGAGGACCTATTCAGTGCTAGAACTGCAGTGAAAGGGTGTCTTCATCAAGCTCCTGAGCGCCCTCTAGTGGCAGCTGCAGGCTATCAGAATTTTGTCACTTACCTAAATGACTGTTTAGGGGATTTTGAGCACAAAAACATAACCCTGACTTAAAATATTGTGACATTTCTCATCTCACAATTTTGGACCTTGGATGGAGTCTCGTAAAATAAAGTTTTAAAGCTTATAAATATAAATAAATCAAGCAAAAGAAAATTAAAAACGTATGCATATTTGAATTCTACTTTGTGTAAAAATACTTCCCATTCCTTGCTGTCAGTGAATAGACATCCTCATTTTTTTTTTTTACTTCCAAAGGATCAAAAAATGTAATTATCGTCAGTGCACAACTTATTACAAGAGAAAACTTTGATACTGAAAGATCTACCTGTGTGGTTGTCACATGACCAGGGCAGATTTCCATCCTATGGAAATGAGGGTTCCTATTCCATGGCTTCAAGCACAGAAAACCATGAGAAATTGTCTCAGAAAGTAAGCTAGAAAATAGCATAATAAAACTTGAATGCGCTTTCTTGAAATACCATTTAAATGGTGTATTTTTTTGCTGTGAGAAAAGAAGTCAAAACCTGCCTGTGTGAACATGCGCTTACTGGACTAGGGGTTGAATTCTTGCAGTCAGACTTGGTTGATAGCCTGGCAGAAATGAATACAAATAACACAAATAAAAATAATGGATAACATAACTGAAAGCCATGAATAATCCAGAGGTAATTACTATGATTTGCAAGCATGCGAGTCGTCGGAGCCCGCAGTAATGTGCACGTGTAGGAAGTTCAGACTTGTTTTGCTCTGTTTCATATTTTTATCTCCAGGAAAACGGTGGTTTGTCCAATAATCGATGTAATAAGCGATGACACATTTGAGTATATGGCCGGTTCAGACATGACTTACGGTGGATTTAATTGGAAATTGAATTTTCGCTGGTACCCTGTTCCCCAGAGAGAAATGGACAGGAGGAAGGGAGACCGAACGTTACCAGTAAGGTAAACAGAATCCGCTTTGTTATATGCATGGCTGGCTGTGCACGTATATCTACAGAGGGGAGTCAATACAGAGGGAAAACAAGAACTAAACAGTGCATTACAGGAAGCAAAATAATGAAAGCACAAGACAGAGAGCAATGTACTAAGGAGTTCACACAAGTCATTGTTCTTCACTGCAGACATCAGAATAACATCCCATGAATTATAGATCAGGGTAGGTTAAGGGGGTATACAGGATAAGAAAATCACGCATTGCTTTTCGTAATAGGATATAAAAGAAAACTATTTTCCTACATCCTATAAGCAGTTAATAGTGAGGGTCTTCTATTCAGTATCCTCATGTTTTGGCCAGAATGGAGCGAGTGCCTCTTGCTGTGGTGGATCTGTCCTCTTCTCCTTTACACAGACAGCCAATTAAGGCTACTTTCGCAATTGTATTTTTAATTCCGATATTGAGATCCGGCAGAGGATCTCAATAATGGAATAGAACGGATCCGTTTTGATTTTGCACATCAGGATGCACCCGTTCTGTTAGGATGCGGATGCGGTATCAAAACGTAAAAAAACGGATCTGTCAAAAATACATTGAAAGTCAATAGGTGATGGATACAGCATTTTAGGCTCTCAAAAAAATGGATCCGTCACTTGTTTTCAGTGCCGGATCTGTTTTTTTTGTTTTTTTTTTATGACCAGACACAAAACAGCAGCTTGCAGCGGACCGCAGTGCTGCCAGAACCGAAGACATCCTGATGCATCCTGAACGTATCTCTTTCCATTCAGAATGCATGAGGACTAAACAGAAATGTTTCTCAATATCGGAAAACAACAACGCAAGTGTGAAAGTAGCCTAATTTGAATGGATATAGTATAATGCTTAAAGGGGTTATCCCATGATCAACGAAAAAAAAATAAAAAAAATAATGAAAATCAAGCATCATACAGTACGTGGCAACTGCTTTCTAACAAAGCTAGAACCAGCCCTGTACCTCACATGGATCCAGAGATCTCCACATTCATTGCTCCAATTGCTCTGCTAAATGTATTTCAAGCCACCATATAAGTGACAGTGCCCTTTATTATGGGGTGTGTCGTGTCTTCTGAAGCTAGTGGCAGTTGAAGGATGGAACTGAGCATGAGCAGCCACCTCAAAAGGATGGAACTGAGCATGTGCAGCCACCTCAGAAGGATGGAACTGAGCATGTGCAGCCACCTCAGAAGGATGGAACTGAGCATGTGCAGCCACCTCAGGAGGATGGAACTGAGCATGTGCAGCCACCTCAGGAGGATGGAACTGAGCATGTGCAGCCACCTCAGAAGGATGGAACTGAGCATGTGCAGCCACCTCAGAAGGATGGAACTGAGCATGTGCATCCACCTCAGAAGGATGGAACTGAGCATGTGCAGCCACTTCAGAAGGATGGAACTGAGCATGCGCAGCCACCTCAGAAGGATGGAACTGAGCATGCGCAGCCACCTCAGAAGGATGGAACTGAGCGTGTGCAGCCACCTCAGAAGGATGGAACTGAGCATGTGCAGCCACCTCAGAAGGATGGAACTGAGCATGCGCAGCCACCTCAGAAGGATGGAACTGAGCATGCACAGCCACCTCAGAAGGATGGAACTGAGCATGTGCAGCCACCTCAGAAGGATGGAACTGAGCATGTGCAGCCACCTCAGAAGGATGGAACTGAGCATGTGCAGCCACCTCAGAAGGATGGAACTGAGCATGTGCAGCCACTTCAGAAGGATGGAACTGAGCATGCGCAGCCACCTCAGAAGGATGGAACTGAGCATGTGCAGCCACCTCAGAAGGATGGAACTGAGCATGCGCAGCCACCTCAGAAGGATGGAACTGAGCATGTGCAGCCACCTCAGAAGGATGGAACTGAGCATGCGCAGCCACCTCAGAAGGATGGAACTGAGCATGCGCAGCCACCTCAGTAGGATGGACAGAGAAATTATAAAATTTCATTCGATAACACAGTATCCATAAAAGATTTTTAATTACATGCAAATGCTAAAGTATTTAAATCCAGGCGCTGGTTTGAAAATTGTAGAATAGTTTTCATGGGACAAACCTTTTATCTTCCCTATGCTGACACAGCAGGGAAAAATAAGACTTACTACCAGATTTCCCAAAAGATTTCAGCTGATCCTTGGGGGTACCAGGCAGGGGATACTTTGTGATCAGCCTTTTTTCTAACAGGTAGGAATAGTTCAAACTTGAGAATACCTCTAACATTCTCTTTAGCACGAGAAGTGGACACCTGGGAGATGAAGATAATTGGGGGAATGTATCATGATGGGACTTTTTGAAGTCAGTTTTGCTTTAATTTTGCACTGGTGAAAGGTGAACCAAATGTATAATGTTTGATAAATTTAGAACGAAATCGAACATTTTTGTTTAGCAATGCTACTCCAATGTTCCTATGCCACCCTTCCTATTGTAGTTATTTTGTGACTTTCTAAAAAAAAAAAAAAAAGTTGCTGTGATAAATCTAGAGTGAAACCTTTTAACAAAAGGTGAACTCGAAAAATTAGAATATTGTGCAAAGTTCATTTATTTCAGTAATGCAACTTAAAAGGTGAAACTAACATGAGACTCATTACAGGCAAAGCGAGATATCTCAAGCCTTTATTTGTTATAATTTGGATAAATATGGCTTATAGCTTATGAACCCCAAAGTCTCAATTTTGAGGTCCCCTTTGCTCAGGGGGTATAGATTAATTAGCTGACTAGAGTGTGACACTTTGAGCCTAAAATATTGAACCTTTTCACAAAATTCTAATTTTAAGCTGCATTAATGCAATTCCTTTTAATTTGCATTGCTGAAATAAATGGACTTTTGCACGATATTCTAATTTTTCCAGGTTCACCTGTACCTAACCACACCTACTTTCCAAAAGTGGTTAAGGTGGAATAAACTGGCGAAAAGTTGCTAATTTTGGCACAAAATGGCACTTGTACCAAAATGTGCTGCTCCTGTATGCCAGTTTTCTAGTGTACAAGCTTGATATGTTTCCCCCCTAATGTTTTTTATACACTTAGTTCCTCTCTCCTGATGTGTTTGTTTTAGTAAATAAATATTCTGGAGCATCATTTCATAGAACACTATGTTCCATTCCTCAGTTAATCCTTCTGGAAATAGGACACATTGATGATAAGAACAGTAGCACCCAGCTGTCTGTATTGAACCTTTGTGCTATAATGAATAAAGGCCACTTTACATGGGAAGACAGAGCAGCAGATTATTGGGAAGGAATTGTTCCTTCCCGACAGCTGCCTGCCGTGGCATCAGAGCAGATAGCTGAATTTACAGTGCAGCGATCCCCACTGAGTTCCATTTCCTGCCCCTGGCTCGACACAGGAAATATCTGGAGATGCCTACTCGGCCAAGTACTGGAGCCAGTTATTAGCTGAGTGGGCACTATCAGGGGACTTTTTATTTATTTATTTTTAAACCCATATTTCTCTTTTTTCATATTGGTATTTAGGGTAGGGAGAAGTAATGCTGGCCAAGTCTAAAACATAGAATTGCATTAGTTTAGCTTTTAGATTTTTATATAATTTAAATTACAAAATTTCTGAAATATAAAATTGGTGCAAAAATAGAAAGATGACAGGCTCTCCGACTAACTCTCAAATGTCAAAAGATTTATGAGAACTGAGATATTGAAAGATAATAATACTTTGTTTTGTTTCATAAATGTTTTGTTTTTATTCTTTTATTGTTTGGTAATTGTTTTTCTTTTAGAAAGCATGTTCCTTTCCTTCTACGTTTAACACATCACTTTTCTGTTTTAAACTATTTATCTTTGGATGTGATACTCTGTGCTGGAATGGGCACCATTGTCACTGAATTATTTATTGTCTTTTTGTTTATGATGCTGCAATATTACATTTAGGACAGATACTTATGATTTGTTGATTGCTGGCGCCCTCTGCTGTAACAGAAAAGAAGCTTCAGACATTTTCTTTCCTTTTTCTTTATTTTATTATAAAAAATCCGCTATCGTTATTATTATTTGTATTATTATTATTTGCATCATTAATGTTTACACCTATCCAAACAGACTATTTTCCATTTTCTCCAGGACGCCTACAATGGCTGGCGGTCTGTTCTCCATTGACAAAAATTACTTTGAAGAACTAGGAACCTATGATTCAGGAATGGACATATGGGGAGGAGAAAACCTAGAAATGTCTTTTAGGGTGAGTTTGTGTTTCCTGCTTCCCTGTGTACAGACATAGCAGTGTTGTGTTGAAATTGTGATTGAACTGATTCTTTTGAGAGTCATGATAACTCAGTCGGTTCATCTGAAGCTTATGAAGCCACAGATGACACATCAAGCTTTCATGATACGATTCTATGCACTATGCAATTTGGATCTAATGTTGATGCTCTCAAGCGTATGGGCATATGGGTATGAATACAACATCTGCATGAAATTTGCATGTTCTCTTATGTTTGCGTAGGTTTCCTCACTGATATGAGTGATGACTGTTTTAAGGGGTGTGTGACCATATTGGGGCACTACAATTGGGGGGACCCAGATCTTCCATTCCCAATCCCATGTTACCCGATCTAGTACAGTAGCTGCACGGGATCCTCTTACAGTCTGTGATTTATTTACTAAGCACTGATATTTAGGCAACTGTCTGAAAGTGTTATCCGAGCACAGTTTTCAGCACCATATGTTAAACCACAGGGGCAACCATAGAACTACAGCAGTACCTACAGTACTACACCAGACACCAAGGGTGGCCCTGGTTAGAGTTGAGCGAAGCGAAACATTTGAAGTAGAATTCGGTCTGAAGTTTACGAAAACTTCGATTCGCAACCAATCCGAATCTCCTTGTGCTTCATGGTAATGAATAATGATTTCCAAAAATGGCAGCTGCACGTATTGCAAAATGAAAGTGTAGAGAAAACTAAAGTTTAGAGGAGACAACCCTAATGCCATACGCCAGCCAATCCGCACATAGCCATCCTCCTGTGATGTTACAGCCCTATAAAACCCTCATCTTGCACAGTCTCTGCCATTCTGCTGTGAGCTGAGCTTAGGGAGAGACATGACAAGCACTGATGTGCTAGGGACAATGTTGCTGAAACTGAGTAATAGAAGAATATTGATGAAGGAGAGTGCAGAACAGTGCAGTGCAGAAATGTAACTATTAACTAGAGGGGAGAGCAGCTATAGGAAGCATCTCTTGCTCTTCATGTCCATATATTACTCTGACAAGCCATTGATTTCAGTGGGCACTGTGTAATGCTTCATTTCACCTGTGGTGGAGCTGCAGGGAAATTGAACACTAGATGTCAGGTTCCCCCAGAGCTGATCATTCATGATCTAATCAGAAAGACACCTTGGGATCACCTTAAAGATGTTTTCTGGGCTTGCTATGGTTTATAATAGATATGCTCAAGTAGTTGCTGACGCCATGTACTTCTTCCCCATGCTTTTTTTTTCTATTTGGACCCTCCTGACCAGTTTCCCCATGTAAATCAATCCCTCTGGTTTCCAAACCCATGATGCACTTATGCTTTCTCTGCTACAGCTCCAGTACTGCACCTAACAATGTGCAGCTAGTTTATAGCTCCTCCCACACATATAGTTACATAGACACACCCCCATCACTGCCCCGCCCATGGATATAACATCACAGGAAATAAGAAAGAGCTGCATGGACATGGTCATGTGACCACAGCCCAGAATGGGAGATAGGAGCAATAAAGGTAAAAGAAACACATTACAAAATTACAGTGACCTTCATAAAGGATTATTTTAAAGAATGTTGATGTAAACTGAATGACCTCTTTACTGTCATGTGTACCCCTCTCATAGGAAGGGGTTGTTCAAAGCGGACAACTTCTTTATGCATATTGCTCGCAGCCAGGTAATCACGGTTAGCATTGCTATATGGTGAACATACAGTATTTCATAATTTCTTATTTAGTCTTAATTAATCTTAACATACAGCAAAATATTTACAAGGCGCTTGGCGGAAGAAATTGCCATTTATCATTCATTGAGTAACACCTTATAAATATTCAAAGAAAACATGTTAGGTTAATTGGATATTTGTTGTTATAATTTAACGAGTTGCATTCTAATCTTGTTTGATAGAACATGTATATTATACACAATTATAAAGCTTTCCTTACCTTTGGTCTATCTTTTAGATACATATACTGTAACAAAATGATTGTGGTTCACTTACAGTACTTAACAAATGTGAATAAACGTGTAACCGAATTTTAGAGGATGAAACATGAGAAGCTTAAAACGTATTGGAATTTTTAAAATAAAAGTTTGCATAATAATTGTGCTTCTTTGTACAATCATAACTGTAAAGGGCTTCCCTAATATCTCTTTCAATCATATTACTCCCTTTTTCAGCTGCACAGCTAGATGCATTTCACTCAGAAGCACAGAGCATATGCCTTCTGCTAACACTGTACTACTGTTACATCCTTTCTCTTACTTCCCACTATGTTTGTTTTAAATCACACTTACAGAAAATTAGGAGGCCCCTGTGATCTTCAGAAGCTGTATAGAAGCAGTTTTTTTTTTTTATCAGGTTCAGGATCTTAACTAGCTATAACATACCCCCACTTCCTCTCAGCCATCTTCTAAGTCTCTCTTTCCCTGGGACAGATCTAGTGTTCAGAAGTTTTATGCTATTTTCTCTTTATCAAGTATTTTTCCCTGAGAGCCTTGCTACTCCCATACAAAAAATAGCTGTAGATCAAGGGACATGTAATGAGACCCTGGCCATCGTTGGATCCAACTGAAATGTATGCACCTGTACTAGTTTCCTGGTCATTCAGGACCTGCGTCTGGGAAGACAAACTGCAATAGGTTCACTTACTTTCAATAGGTGGTACTGATAGATGGGGGTCACATCCCCTGCCTCTCCAACATTGAATATTTCAAGATGAGAGTAGTGGGGTTGTCCAAGGAGACGACTTGGGGACGTTTATTCATAAAGCGGCAAAGTGGATTAGAACTGAGACTATATACAGTATTACTAAGCTGACCATTTCCCCTTCACCCGCTGTTATGTACTGATCATTTATAAAGGTGGCCAACTCCATGAAGTCCATCTAAATCAGGTCCATGTTTGATCATAACCAGAGGTATAGTTTTAGGCTCCTAGGCCTTAAAAGCTTAAGTGTCCCCACTTCCTATGTACCATTTATAATACTTGTGACTTCTTATATGGCAGAGGGACCTTTGGACTCCCCCAGGCACCAATTCCCAGGGGTGACTGCTACTACGTGACCCACCTGACCCCCTGACCATGGTCAAAATTTTACTGATTTTAAGTTGAAGGGGATTGATGTAAATTCATAATGATGCTGATTTTCTATTGTGGAAGTATTGTGGGAGCTCACATAGTAGTTAACCAGTTAGAGCTACGCTATTAGTTCACAGTCTGACAACAGAGTTGTAAATAAATTGTGTCTGTCTCCGAGGGCAACCAGAAGAATTTAGAAAGCAGTTATGTGATGGAGCTATTAGGCAGTAGTCCATGCATTTCCATTGGTAAATCTCTGTTGTGAATAAGAACATGGAAAGGTGGATTAGGTGAATTGGAAATGTTTCCTAATGTAATAAATATTCGGTAGAAGAATTGTCTGGTTGGAAAATTCTTAATTTGAGATTATCAGTTCCTTACCAAAAAACAACTGTTACAAGCAAGGCTGGCTCCCTGTGTACAATATGTTGGCACTTGCTTCACAAAGCCACAGCAGGCCCACCATATGTAGGGAATATTCACCTAAATCCTCATGTGCTTCCACAGTGGGCCCTGGCATCACAGCTAGTGATTGGCTGCTACAATAATATATTATTACACTTTCTGTACTGAGAAGGCAAAGCTGGTCTGATAAATGGTGGGTAGCATGAGACCAGAGGGAAGCAAAAGGGGATTAAAAGAGGTGAGTAATACAATACTTTTTTTTAATTATGCAACTGTAAGCAAAAAAAAACATCATGGGGTTGGAAAACCCCTTCCAAAGTGTACAGTACCATGTCATGAATTCATCTGCTTGCTCTTTAGGGTCATTTTAACATAAGTTGTCTAATGCATCTCCATGAAGAGTAATATGCACATCTGAACATGTCTATGGGGACAATATAAACTGATCAATATGGTTACAAATGTGTACTACAGACGGTGTGACAAAAGTAAATAGTATGAAACTAGAGACGAGCGAATTTCCTAAGATTTGTTTCGAGTTGATTTGTTGATTCAACCAAAAGATATCATTCGGCAACTAATCGATTCTACCCAAATCAGAAGTACTTTGAATGCCTGGAAATCTCTCTTTCTCAGATTAAAATTTGCCAGAATTTTTCCTGAGGAAATTCTGATGAATGAGTTAAATTTGGATTCTAATGAACCAATTTGCTAATCTCCATTTGAAACCAATGTGAACAATATATTTCACTTAACCTAAAATAAAATGTTTTGTTCCATGTTTCTCTCTTTAGATCTGGCAGTGTGGTGGATCACTTGAGATCGTAACTTGTTCTCATGTTGGCCATGTGTTTCGGAAAGCAACTCCTTATACGTTTCCTGGTGGAACCGGTCATGTAATCAACAAAAACAATAGACGCCTTGCAGAAGTATGGATGGATGACTTTAAAGATTTCTTCTATATTATATCTCCAGGTAAATATGTTGTTTATTTATTACCTACTATACAGTATTTAGGACACCTTAGTAATGTTCATATTTTAAAATCATATAACATGGACTTAAATAATAAAACTCTGGCCGCCTTCAACCACCACTAGGTGGAGCCTAGGAGCTTATCATGGACTGTTTTATTATTAGGTTCAATAAGGCAGAATTACTAAGACTGGTGCTTCATAAGCCAGTCCTGGTAAAAAGTTCAATGGTCTAAGATGCTCTGAAGTTAGGAAGTATTTTGATTTAATTCAGTACATTTATTTGTTTATCGAATAGTATGCCGAAAATTCTCTAATATATATCAATTTAAAATTTTGCTTTTAGACCTTTATTATATACATACATTTGCCTCTCCTTAAATAAATAAAAATGGTACAGCCTATTTTAGTGCAAGAAAATGCATCCATAGGAAAGCTAGATAGGACTAATATATTTAGTTTAGATAGGACTAATATATATATATATATATATATATATATATATAGTAAAAAAGTCCAGCGGGAGCACCTACCAGGAAGCGGGTGCAATGTCCACAGGGGCCGCGGCAACACCCCAAATAATGTAACTTGAAGAAAATGGGCTGCACTCCAATTAAAAAATTGAAAAATAGTGAACTTTTATTCACCCATATTGTGGCAACTTAACATCACCTAGAGATAGTCAGCCATGTAAATACACAGAGTAATGTAGTTACTGTAATAACCACAATAAAAAAAAATCACAATTTTATGCATCTGACCTATGGACAGGGAACATCGTGTGAAACAGAAAGTAAGCATGAGGGTTAGAGGAAGTGTATTAATGGTCTCTGGTAATTTACACGCTGGGGTGCTATGAATTACACCCTCTCTCAATACAAGAACAATCTGCATGTTGTCTGAAACCATTTACAGGATACACAAGACCTCCTGAAGTCAAAGATCACTCTCTCTGGCACTCTTTCCAAGTAATGAACCAGTGGGGTTCATGATCAAGGTGCTGGAAGAAATTCTGAGACCCTCAGCAGGTTTCTTGGGGTATCTGCCTTTGTAGCAACAAATTCTGTCAAGAACCAACTCATCTACACAGATCTCCTCCTTCAACATCAGTCCTGTGCTATGTATGCTGCACCTTACAAGTTCTCTGTACACTTAATACACACACTGTAGACTATGAGTCTTTCAATAACTCTTTATTGTTTGCTCTGGCAACACCTTAGCACGAAGCCCATGCAGTGCTATGCTAACCTGCATGACCTGAGATCTTACGAACATACCGTGCGAACAGTATACAGTGTAAAACATGAGAAGAAACTTAAAGGCAACTATAAAGGCAAAAATTACATGTACCTGTATGCAAAACTCAATAGATTGTGTCACAGTGCTCCTACCTGGATACTGTCGCTCCTCGGGGTTAGGCTCCATAGCAACAAAGGTGTTGTAGGTGGTGGAGTAAGTAATGTCTAGATGGTTTTTACTTGAATAAACTTGAAATAAACTTGCGTCATCCGAACAATACTTGATTTTTCTCTTGGCTCTACCAACACTTTGCTTTCTCGCTCTCTATTGTGCTAATCTCTGGCTTCAGTCTGGTTCCTATAAGCTTCAGTTAATGTTTCTTATCACAGTTAGGTATACTGTGACCTGTGTTGGTGAGTAGAGGTCTTTGACTCCGTTTTGCCTCTCAGAGGTACTAAGTCCCTTTATATAACAGGAGTGTGCTGCTCTCTGAGCTACTTTCCCAAAGCTCCTGCAACAATGAGGGGAAATGCTCCCTTACCACACCATGCTGCTTCATTCACTCGCTCCAGCTCTCAACTCCATACTTAACTAACTATAGCTTCCTGAAACCCTTCCCTTGGTAGGAAGCAGGACTAGCCCACTTATGCCAAATAGGTGGAAGAATTGAATGGTATGTTCCATTCAATTTAAATATCTCTTTGCCAGACACACTGTCACCTGCTGGAAAACCAGGCACAGTGCATGAAATACAATACATAAGTTATTAAGGTACAGTATAAAAGGATCTGGAATTAAATACACAGACAACATTATTTGCTAGCCATTAGAGATAGTAGCTAGGTGTAAGAATGGTAGTGCCCACTCAGGGGTACTACACAAACTACCAAAGGGACAGTACAAGTGCATTGTTAATCAGCTTATGCTGGCACACCTGTTTACAAATAGTGTTGTGTTTATGGTTGTTGTTTTTTTTTTTTATCCCACAGACTGCATTTATTGCAAACTATTCTATTTTCTTACAAAAAATTGGAGAAGTCCTCATCTAGTGCTTTGAGAACCTCCGCCATCAATGATCCGGTCCTGTACATTGCAAAAAATATTTAATGCTATTGAATGGTTTGAACCAATATTTCTTAACTGTGTGTATGCCCACACCTGTCGATAGTTCCATTTTGTGCTGGATTGTCCTGTAATCTACAGTCGTGGCCAAAAGTTTTGAGAATGACACAAATATTAGTTTTCACAAAGTTTGCTGCTAAACTGCTTTTAGATCTTTGTTTCAGTTGTTTCTGTGATGTAGTGAAATATAATTACACGCACTTCATACGTTTCAAAGGCTTTTATCGACAATTACATGACATTTATGCAAAGAGTCAGTATTTGCAGTGTTGGCCCTTCTTTTTCAGGACCTCTGCAATTCGACTGGGCATGCTCTCAATCAACTTCTGGGCCAATTCCTGACTGATAGCAACCCATTCTTTCGTAATCACTTGGAGTTTGTCAAAATTAGTGGGTTTTTGTTTGTCCACCCGCCTCTTGAGGATTGACCACAAGTTCTCAATGGGATTAAGATCTGGGGAGTTTCCAGGCCATGGACCCAAAATGTCAACGTTTTGGTCCCCGAGCCACTTAGTTATCACTTTTGCCTTATGGCACGGTGCTCCATCGTGCTGGAAAATGCATTGTTCTTCACCAAACTGTTGTTGGATTGTTGGAAGAAGTTGCTGTTGAAGGGTGTTTTGGTACCATTCTTTATTCATGGCTGTGTTTTTGGGCAAAATTGTGAGTGAGCCCACTCCCTTGGATGAGAAGCAACCCCACACATGAATGGTCTCAGGATGCTTTACTGTTGGCATGACACAGGACTGATGGTAGTGCTCACCTTTTCTTCTCCGGACAAGCCTTTTTCCTGATGCCCCAAACAATCGGAAAGAGGCTTCATCGGAGAATATGACTTTGCCCCAGTCCTCAGCAGTCCATTCACCATATTTTCTGCAGAAGATCAATCTGTCCCTTCCAAAAGTCTTCGCCTCACTGTGCGTGCAGATGCGCTCACACCTGCCTGCTGCCATTCCTGCATTCCTGCAGCAAGCTCTGCACTGGTGGCACTCCGATCCCGCAGCTGAATCCTCTTTAGGAGACGATCCTGGCGCTTGCTGGACTTTCTTGGACGCCCTGAAGCCTTCTTAACAAGAATTGAACCTCTTTCCTTGAAGTTCTTGATGATCCTATAAATTGTTGATTGAGGTGCAATCTTAGTAGCCACAATATCCTTGCCTGTGAAGCCATTTTTATGCAACGCAATGATGGCTGCACACGTTTCTTTGCAGGTCACCATGGTTAACAATGGAAGAACAATGATTTCAAGCATCACCCTCCTTTTAACAGGTCAAGTCTGCCATTTGAACCCAATCAGCCTGACATAATGATCTCCAGCCTTGTGCTCGTCAACATTCTCATCTGAGTTAACAAGACGATTACTGAAATGATTTCAGCAGGTCCTTTAATGACAGCAATGAAATGCAGTGGAAATAATTTTTTGGGATTAAGTTAATTTTCATGGCAAAGAAGGACTATGCAATTCATCTGATCACTCTTCATAACATTCTGGAGTATATGCAAATTGCTATTATAAAAACTTAAGCAGCTACTTTTCCAATTTCCAATATTTATGTAATTCTCAAAACTTTTGGCCACGACTATAGATCTCAAGGGGACAAAGTTTATGCAAATTTACATAAATGAATTATTACTGTCATTTTTGAAAGTGCTCCTTGGTGGAGCTTAGAGGGCATCTGTCAGCAGATTTGTACCCCTGAAACTGGCTGACCTGTTACATGTGCTCTTGGCAGCTGAAGGCATCTGTGTTGGTCCCATGTTCATATGTGCCCAAAGTTTTAATATATGCAAATGAGTCTCTAGGAGCAATGTAGGCATTGCTGTTACTCCTAGAGGCTTTGCTCTCTGGACCAACACCGATGCCTTCAGCTGCCAAGTGCACATGCAACAGGTCAGCCAGTTTCATAGGTACAGATCTGCTGACAGATGTCCTTTAATTATGTCCTGTGATTTGGGGTACATACGGTAGGAGTTATGTATGAACTTCAGGACTCTTGTGTATGGTTGGGTAGGAGCTTTGTGCCATGTTTGACTTTGTTATGGTGATCTGTGTTTTGTGGCACAATGCAAGATAAATGTTGGTATCTCAGCGATGATGACTGATAGTTTCCATGATTGTTTTCAAGATATAGAAGAAACCTTTTGCTTATATTCACTGCTCCCTACAGTTATATGCAAATGCAAAGCAAGAATCATGTAATTCTCTATGAACTTGTGGCAGCTTTTGCATAATTTTCAGATTAATTGCATTTTAATTATTGCAGGTTAAGGAGAGTTTAAGCTTTCTCAAGTAGGTTACAGGAGAGATGGCATTAATTAGAGTTAAGGAAAGGGGAAATTGTTTAATACAATTACATGTACAATTCAGTTTTCAGTTGAGCAGAAACTGATTTCCCCTGGTGTTAATGCATAAACAGTGCTTTATGTGGCAATGTTCTGAATTGTTTCCAATAGACCCTTTACCGGGTATGCTAACTTTGTATTTTGCTGCTGTAAGTGATGTTAAGGGAATGTATCATCAGAAAATTTGTTTAAACCATTTTTTTTTTTTAAGTTCTCTTGAATTTTGCAGGATTTTTTTACGTCACTATTTGAAAAAAAGAATTTACACTTCACGTTCAGGGCAGATCACTTTTCAGCAGTCTTCTCATCATCATCATAGGCAGCATGACAATGACAGACAATGCCTATATACAAAAAAAAAACACAGGATCCACTATTCACAGGATCCACTATTCACAATAGGTGATAGTCACAGCTTGTATAGGTGATGTGCACTGTATTATTGTGTTATTTGGGCACTGTATAGTGTGATTACTTGTGCACTGTATCATATATAGTGTGGTTACTTGCAAACTGTATCATTGTGTTATTTGGGCACTATATAGTGTGGCTACTTGTGTACTATATCATTGTATATTAGGACACTGTATAGTGTAGTTACTTGTGCACTGTATCATTGTGTTATTTTGGTATTATATAGTGTAGTTACTTGTGTACTATATGATTGTGTTATTTGGGCACTGTATAGTGTGGCTACTTGTGTACTATATTATTGTATATTAGGGCACTGTATAGTGTGGTTGTGGTTATTTGTTGTCACGGTCCCTCAGGTGACTGATGTCAGGAAATCAAGGATTGGCTGAGCATGGAGGAATCTAAAAGCCTTCTTGATTTCTCTTGATTCAGTGTTGATAGGGTTAATGACCACTTCCCTTTTCTCAGATATTGCTCAGTGATCATCACTTCTACCCTTTATAGTCTGACCCCACCTATCCTAACTATGCGGTAGATAGCTTCATTTGGGTTTGGCTGAGCTGGAGTGAGGTCGTCTCGGCTATTCCTGTTCTTCCATCTCTTCAGAAGTTAAGTGTTGTATTTGTTTGTATTTGTTATATTCCCTGTTGTTGTATCTGGGCCTGAGACAGAGACTTCCATTCGTCTATCTGGGAAGGAATGGGTTGTCTCTGGTCCTAAACCTATTCCAGGGCCTTTTAGGGAAAGCAGGGCCTAGGTATCCTGCATATGATTATTCAAGGTCTATTCATATTAATAGATAGTCAGGGCCCGGATTAGGGTTGTCTAGGAGGGGACCTGTTTCTTCCCTAGTTTCCAGGCCCAGTTACTGTTCCCCTTCCCTCCTGTGTTCAGTGTGGAGTTTCCCCCCACACTGATCGTGACACTTGTATACTGTATCATTGCATTATTTGGACACTGCATAGTGCACTGTATCATTGTGTTATTATGGTTACTTGTCCACTGTATCATTGCGTTATTTGGGCCCTACATGTTACTCCATGATGAAGGACATTAATTTAATGCCCTATTCCTTTCTCTCTATAAGTGGATATAAATACTTTTTACGTCCAATTACAGTTGCACCAGTGAGTGATTACATTTTGTCTGTCCCGTGGCTAGTTAATAAAAAGCAACAACTAGCAAATTATTCTGAGAATTATTAAAAACACATTAAAAATGGATTTATTATTATGTCCTTATTGATCAGTTCACTTCTTCTGTTGCTAAGTGCTTATTGATTAAGGCCAGAGGGAACGAAGAGTGAAACGCTCATCGGCGATCGATAGAAATTAAATCTCCTCTATCCAGTGTAATTGTGTGTGCCCAAACTTAAAATTACCATTGTATCAATGAAATATGCATGGGAAAATGGCAGAGCAAATGTAATTAAGGGATCTATGACTGTTATTATATACAGAAGAAGCTGCCCGCTCTTGTGAATCAGCGACAGTGAAAGCTTTACAATCTGAACCTTTACTGAACTCGCTCTAAAGGAATATCTCTCATTGCTGAGACTTATATATATATATGCAGTGCTCTATGGGAAAAAATGAGCCAATTTCCATTCTTTAAGGAATATCCAAACATTTGCGATACAGAAATGAGTTATATTCTGGAGCCCTCTAGTGTTTCACATTGATGTTATTTGAATACTAATAACTGATCCACAAAAAATAGAGTGGCTTTAGGGGCAAGTGCTCTTCATGATGGCCTTCCCCATGTGCTCATGCATACATGAAAAAAATATGAAATGCACATACATACATTTTTGGATTTTTAATCATACATTGTGTATACATTGACAAACTCCATTTATGTCTAAGAATGTGATGGGGTTTTACTGAATTAGAGAAACATGGCTGCTTTCTTCCACAAACAGCAGCACACCTGTCTATGGGTTGTATCTGGTATTGCAGCTTAGCTCCATTGAAGTAAATGGTACTTGGCTACTATACAATATACAGCCTATGGACAGATGTGAAACTAGATGAAAGCTGTTTTACTTGAATCTTGCAAAGGATATTCGTCAATGCATCAGTTCCTTTATTTTCTTCACAAAATGTGCACAATTCTTGCTTCCTGCAGCCACCACTAGGGGGAGCTTACCGCATACTGTGCTATTATTGAGTTTAATGGCAGCTCTGTCAATGGTGAGCAGAAAGAAGCAAAAAAAAAAAAATTGCCCCTGGCGGTATGTCCTGTTCTAAGAGAGTGGCTCCATGAGGTCTTCCAATCATCTTTTTAAATTGCTCCTTCAAATGCTTTGTCAGTGTTAAGATAACTTCCTTATAAAATGATATTCTAGAAATAGCCAGGTGCCAGAGACTTTTTCATTGCAATTAATTATATGACGGCTTGTTTGCTCTAGTCACACTTAGCGTACTATTAAACTGTCATAAACAAGTTGCAATTTCCAATTTATTTTAACTTTCTGAATATCCGCCTGACAGATACAGAACAAATCACGTTTTCTCTTAATTAAGTATTTTTATTTTTTTGGGGTTTTAATTTATGTTCATACTCCTATTTTTGCCAGCCAGTATATATTCATAAGCATCGCCACATGACAAATCATATTAATTAGCTGAAATCTTCCCGGTTTGATACTTAAAGGGGAAGTATACTTTTGGTAATGGCTTGTTAAGCAGAGCAAGTATATGATTATATTGGATATATTATATGGGATTATAGTATTTGTTATATGGAATTATTGCAATAGCATCTGGTTACACCAATCTCTCAGCTGATCGACATGAGTCCATCTCTAGAAACCCTTAGTGATCAATGGCTAATTTCATATGGAAGCTGCTGCTGGTCATACTGTACATTTCCCCTGCAGTGGCCTCTACAGGTGAAATGCAGTATTACATGCCAACCATATAAAAGAATGACTTGAGTACCTAGTACTTTCATGAGTTGGTCCAGCAGAGTAAGAATTATTTTTTCTTAGTAGTTCTCTGCTCTGACTAAAAGAGGGAAGGTTCTTAGCAGTAAAGCACAGTACATAAAGAGGGGGTCATCTTCATGAGAAAACCCCTTTAACCTTTTCCGTGCATCCGCCGTACATGTACAGTACAGACCAAAAGTTTGGACACACCTTCTCATTCAAAGAGTATTCTTTATTTTCATGACTATGAAAATTGTAGATTCACACTGAAGGCATCAAAACTATGAATTAACATGTGGAATTACATACATAACAAGAAAGTGTGAAACAACTGAAAATATGTCATATTCTAGGTTCTTCAAAGTAGCCACCTTTTGTTTTGATTACTGCTTTGCACACTCTTGATAAGCTTCAAGAGGTAGTCACCTGAAATGGTCTTCCAACAGTCTTGAAAGAGTTCCCAGAGATGCTTAGCACTTGTTGGCCCTTTTGCCTTCACTCTGCGGTCCAGCTCACCCCAAACCATCTCGATTGGGTTCAGGTCCGGTGACTGTTAGGCCAGGTCATCTGGCGCAGCACCCCATCACTCTCCTTCATGGTCAAATAGCCCTTACACAGCCTGGAGGTGTGTTTGGGGTCATTGTCCTGTTGAAAAATAAATGATGGTCCAACTATACGCAAACCTGATGGAATAGCATGCCGCTGCAAGATGCTGTGGTAGCCATGCTGGTTCAGTATGCCTTCAATTTTGAATAAATCCCCAACAGTGTCACCAGCAAAGCACCCCCACACCATCACACCTCCTCCTCCATGCTTCATGATGGAAACCAGGCATGTAGAGTCCATCTGTTCACCTTTTCTGCGTCGCACAAAGACACGGTGGTTGGAACCAAAGATCTCAAATTTGGACTCATCAGACCAAAGCACAGATTTCCACTGGTCTAATGTCCATTCCTTGTGTTCTTTAGCCCAAACAAGTCTCTTCTGATTGTTGCCTGTCCTTAGCAGTGGTTTCCTAGCAGATATTCTACCATGAAGGCCAGATTTACACAGTCTCCTCTTAACAGTTGTTCTAGAGATGTGTCTGCTGCTAGAACTCTGTGTGGCATTGACCTGGTCTCTAATCTGAGCTGCCGTTAACCTGCGATTTCTGAGGCTGGTGACTCGGATGAACTTATCCTCCGCAGCAGAGGTGACTCTTGGTCTTCCTTTCCTGGGGCGGTTCGCATGTGAGCCAGTTTCTTTGTAGCGCTTGATGGTTTTTGTGACTGCACTTGGGGACACAATTTTTTGGACTGACTGCCCTTCATTTCTTAAAGTAATGATGGCCACTTGTTTTTCTTTACTTAGCTGCTTTTTTCTTGCCATAATAAAAATTCTAACAGTCTATTCAGTAGGACTATCAGCTGTGTATCCACCTGACTTCTCTACAACGCAACTGATGGTCCCAACCACATTTATAAGGCAAGAAATCCCACTTATTAAACCTGACAGGGCACACCTGTGAAGTGAAAACAATTTTCAGGTGACTACCTCTTGAAGCTCATCAAGAGAATGCCAAGAGTGTGCAAAGCAGTAATCAAAGCAAAAGGTGGCTACTTTGAAGAACCTAGAATATGACATATTTCCAGTTGTTTCACACTTTTTTGTTATGTATATAATTCCACATGTGTTAATTCATAGTTTTGATGCCTTCAGTGTGAATCTACAATTTTCATAGTCATGAAAATAAAGAGAACTCTTTGAATGAGAAGGTGTGTCCAAACTTTTGGTCTGTACTGTACATGTCTTTGTATTTAAAAATGGCACAAGCTCAGGAGTGCAGCGGGAACCATAGTTGCCAGGTTTTTGCTGTTTCCAATAGCAGAGCCCCTACTGGACTAATGTGTGCGATCGACGATAATGACGATCACACACATTTAATTAGGGCCGTCTTTACCAAGTGGCAAAAGGGGCAGCTGCCCCGGGCCCAGTTGCTCCTGGGGGGCCCAAGGCAGCTGCCTCTTGAGCCCTGCTAGCCACTGCCCCGGGTGTCAGGCTGTCAGCTACACAGGGGGTGCTGCCATGCCTGCCGGCACTGAGTCCAGGCATCGTACTGTGTTAGAGCTGTGATCTAGGACCTTAGATGACATCATCACCATGTGACCAGTAACCTAGCAATATTACTGGTCACATGGCTATGAGGTCATCACAGGTCCTACCAGGAGTGTTGCAGAAGTTAACCGTGGAGCTTTTTTGTGTGAAGATTACATCAGAAAAAGGAGACAGGGGCTGTTATGTTAATATACTGTAAACTACTGTATACTGTGGGGGGCCTGTATACTGTGGGGGGGCTCTATACTGTGTGGGGCGCTGTATACTGTGTGGGGGGCTGTATACTGTGTGGGGGGCTGTATACTGTGGGGGCCTGTATACTAAGGGGGGCCTGTATACTAAGGGGGGCCTGTATAGTGTGGGGGGCCTGTATACTGTGGGGGCCTGTATACTGTGGGGGGGCTGTATACTATGGGGGGGCTGTATACTATGGGGGGGCCTGTATAGTGTGGGGGGCCTGTATAGTGTGGGGGTCTGTATACTGTGTAGGGGGCTATATACTGTTTGGGGGCCTGTATACTGTGGGGAGCTGTATACTGTGGGGGCCTGTATACTGTGGGGGGGGGCCTGTATAGTGTGGGGGGCCTGTATACTGTGGGGGGGCCTGTATAGTGTGGGTGGGCCTGTATAGTGTGGGGGGCCTGTATAGTGTGGGGGGCTGTATATTGTGGAGTGCTATACTGCTGTACTGTATACTGTATACTGTGGGTGCTGTATAGTGTGGAGTGCTATACTGCTCTATTGTATAGTTTGGGGTGCTGTATACGGTAAGGTGCTATACTGTGAGGTGTTGTATACTGTGGGGTGCTGTATACTGTGGGCTGCTATACTGCTGTACTATATACTGTGGGGTACTGTATAGTGTGGAGTACTATACTGCATACTGTGTGGTGCTGTATACTATAGGGTGCTATACTGCATACTGTGGTGTGCTGGGGTGCACTGTAACACTAGGGTGAGCCGAACCCTGGTCTCCTTCCTGCAGAGCGGTGCCCACTTCCAGCCTGAGCCCAGCTGCCCAGAGCACTAATCCTGAGCCGCTGGATTCTTCAGAACTGGAAGTATTTACAGTCATTCACTGTACTCTACCAGATGTGTGGATTTTTTGTGTGTGTGTTGTGGTGGAGGGCGTGATTGCCTGCTAAGGTGTGGGAAGGCAGGATCCAGGGGGCCCAAGTAAATTTTTGCCCAGGGTCCAATTAATATTAGAGACGGCCCTGCATTTAATCCTTCATATGTCATGGTCAAATGTGACTATAGCATCTGGGAATGCTAAAACTGGGAACCATGGAATGCCTCCCCCTTACTGAGATCGGAGAAGGCGTTCTGTAGTGGTAATAGACTGGGAAACAGGTAAGTATGCTTCCCCTTACAGGTCCCGCCAATTGTGGGGGTTTGCCCAACTCCCCCCATTCTTGCACAACCCTTTAAATCCAGATATTAGATCTTCCTGTTAGTAATGAGGATAATAACAACTGTGACTTAATATTAGGTTTAAATTTAAACATGTTTCCAGAATGCAGTTGAATTGAAACCCGACTGTATTTTTAAAACATTGGCACAGCTACAAAGACGAAGAAGATATGAAGTACTTGCGTGGTCGAGATTAGCTCACTTTCGTGAAACGGTTTCAGTGTTGAATGTGTTTGACACAACATTAGAAAACATGCTCGAGACGTTCTCAAGGAAGAAATCAACCTTTTGTTTTACATTTGTAAACTTATTTTGCCAGATTTCTTAATCCTATAAATGGAGTAACCTTAGACCGGCTGTCTAGACCTGCACCAGATTTATCACAGGGGTAGGAATAGACACCTTTGTCTAACTCTATACCAACTATTGGTTTTCTTACTTTGAGACAGAATTTTATTCCAGAATTATAGTGCAATTTTGGTGCAAAATTATGCATCTTAGGTCACGACTAGGGATGAGCGAATGGATTTTGGATGAAACATCCGAAGACGATTCACATAAAACTTTGTTAGAATATTGTACCACTTGGAATCGAAACCGAAACCGAGTTAATTTCTGAGGTTATTACCCGAAGTCTCGCGAGACTTAGCAAAGTAATAACTTCGGCTCATCTGAGCCAATACATTCTAATATTGTACAGAGCTCCGTACAGTATTCTAACAAAGTTTTATGAGAATCGACTTCAGATGTTTCATCCCTAGTCACGACCTTTTCTGGCTTGAGATAGCAATCAGTTCAGCGGTCTCAGAATTATGAAGCATTGCAGCTATTATTGTATATAAAGAATAAAGAGATGGAAAAGTGCAAGTTACTCTTCTAAAGAGTTAGTATCATTTATATCTCACGTATAAGTTTGAATAAGATTGATACGACCGAGCAAAGTGTAGATCCCTTTCCAATGAAGCCACATCCCTGTTTAGAATAGTGGAAGGATATTCCTTTAATATTAGATGAGCCAATTAAGGCACAATCTAGAGGCACTCAAATTTGTAAATGTTCACTGAGAGCGCTACTGAATCTCACACAAGAATCCTACAATAATCTCCCTATGAGAAATCGTCCATCCCACTTACAATACCTCATGCGACCAGCGTGTGGTGCTGAAAAACTGATAATTTATTGCACACCATACGATTTTCTATTGTATTTGTATTTACTCACATGCCTTACTAATATCAGCAGATAGGAGAGTCGTACAGGGAAAGGATTAGCCCTGTGAAATGCATCCATCTGGAAAATGAATTGTTCTAAACATGGCGTCAGTCATGTGACCCACCCAGGGCCGACTCCAGGTTGGGCGATAAATCTCAGTGGGCCCCCCCCCCCACAGTCTGATGACCTCACAGTGGCCCTCTATTCAGAATAACGACCCCCAGTGCCCACTCCACACTGGGGGTTATACTTACTGTATGGAGTGGGCACTGGGGGTCATTATAATGTATGGATGTTAAGTAAGACCGGCACACACTCAATCCAAAATCTTGACTTTATTGCTCGCATAAAGAACAGCTGTGACGCGTTTTGGCTCATCTCACGAGCCGAAACGCGTCACAGCTGTTTTTTATGTGACCAATAAAGTCAAGATTTTACATCGAGTGAGTGCCGGTCTTACTTTACATGACTTATATGGGAAGATGACCCGGGACACGTGCACCACGCCACCAAGAGTACGGAGTGCCGACTGTGTTCTACATTATAATGTATGGGTGTCACTGGGGGTCATTATACTGTGTAAGGGGCCCTCACTAGCTAGAAATGACTGGGCCCCACAGCTAATTTTTGTATGAACCACCCCCCCAGTGGATTCACATCACATTTTTCTATCCATTTGTATACAAATGTGCAGCACACCACGTTTTTGTATACTGCAGAGTCCAGTAAAAAAGACATATGTTAATATATATGGTTTTTTTTAACTATGGAACTGTATGGTCTGAGGCATCTGTTAATGTATACGTTTTTGGTATACATTAAATGGATGGCAAAAATGTGATGTGAACCCAGCCTTAGTGTCAGAATAAGCAATAGTACAAAGCGGAGCAGAGAGGGTAGGCCGCCATACTGACAGAGCACACAACCTGGTCCTGGTGGTTAGCAATCTGCAACTTTTCCCCACTCATGCCAGGTCTAAAAATGGTGGCGTGGACAGGGAAGGGCATACAGTTATGGCCATACAGTTATTGGATAACACCTCCATAAAGTGACTGGAAACTTCCATACAGTGACCGGATAAAACCGCCATACAGTAACTGGATAACACCGCCATACCGCCATACATTGACTGGATACCACCGCCATACAGTCACCGCATGACACCGCCATACAGTCACCGTATAAAAGGGCACTGTACAGGGAATGACTAGGGGCACTGTACAGGGTGTGGTAATAGGGCACAATGAGGATGAGAAGGGCAGGAGTCATGGAGGCAAACTGCTTAATGAGGCAGTAAAACAACTAATAGCATGAAGCTGTTGGTCTACTACAGCATCCAGCAGCAGCTTGAAGAGTTCCCTGAAGCCCCCCGACTGTCCCACAGAGAAGAGACAGTCACAGTGCAGACTTACTCACAGACTTGTCTGCATCTCCGCTGGGGTCTCTCCTGCTCAGGCAGCACATCCTGTGTAGAGCGTGGCTGAAGCTTGTAAGGTAACGCTGCTCTATTGAAGTAAAGAGGGGGGCAGTGTCTGAAGCTCCACAGCACGGAAGCTTGTAAGGGGGACAGCGGCAGCCGGCCTCTGCATGCTGCTGAAAAAGACTTCAATGTGACTAAGCTCCCTGTTCTCCAGCAATGAGCACTTTCATCTGTATTGATGGAAGCGCTCATAGCAGCGCAGTGGGTCCCCCAGAAGCAGTGGCCCCCGGCCCCCTGCACTTGCCCGGATATGCCGGGTGCTGACGCCGACCCTGGACCCACCGACAAGTCATGTGACCCCTGGTATTTTGTTAACATTGTCCAGGAATGTAACAGGTAAATTGTAATTCACTGAGGATCAAAAGTATTTTATTTTTTTATTTTTTTTAGATAGCTCAGTATCCATAGGTTGTGTCTGTATTGCAGTTCAGCTCTATTGAAGTAAATGGGACAGAGCTGCAGTACCACATACAACCTGTGGGCAGGTTTGGTGCTGTTTTTTGGAAGAACGTTTTCTAATCCTGGACAACCCAGAAAATATTTTTACCGCATCTCAGCATGTCTCTGTGTAGAAGCATGGCCACGTTTGGACATTTTGGATTTGTTGAGGGTTTTTAGTGTGGATTTGCAATACAATATACTTTTGGTTTCCTTTCGGTGTTTAAAGGGACACTGACAGGCCGAATAAGCATAATTAGCTGCATATATGCATGCACAGGTCTTCTATTGTGTAATAAAAACATATAAGTCTAAGCCCTGTCCACCTTATGAAGACTGTAAAATGATGTTTTATAACCTGATAGAATTGCCCGTCTTTCTGCCCAAGGGGCGGCGTTTCAGCTTTACTTCTGCCCAGGCAGCCGCCCCCCAACCGCCGTTTTGAAGCGCCGTCCAGCTCATCAATATTCACTTCGCTGGGCGGCTTCTGCGCTGCTCAGAAAAGTGCCCGGCGCAGGCGCAGAACGCGGAGGCTGAAGCGACCTCAAAGAAGCAGAGGGGACGCAGGCGCGATGTGATCCCGGCCAGTGAGGGTGCCGGGCGCATGCGATGAAGCTCAAATGGAGTCCGATGTCCATAGCTTTGTATTGAGCATGCGCCGGATCTCGGAACGTCGGGGACAGCAGAAGCCGCCCAGCGAAGTGAATATTGATGAGCTGGGCGGAGCTTCAGAATGGCGGTTGGGGGAGGCTGGCTGGGCAGAAGTAAAGCTGAAACGCCGCCCCTTGGGCAGAAAGACGAGCAATTCTATCAGGTTATAAAACATCATTTTACAGTCTTCATAAGGTGGACAGGGCTTAGACTTATATGTTTTTATACAGCTAATTATGCGTATTCGCCCTGTCAGTGTCCCTTTAAGATCTCTGTTTGTTGTTATTAAATGGCAAACATTGTTTCTGTCCTGGTCATGTGACGCACAACTTGTTACAGTTATCAGAGCTCTCTGTTGTAATGAGCCATGCACCTGTGTGATCACATGACCAGGACAGGAAGGCTTCCATTCAATAATTCAAAGCAGAGATCTTGAAAACTATGAATAATTGATAAAGAAAGCATATTGGACAATTGTATCATTTTAATGATGTGTTGAATAAGCTCTATTTGCCAAAACTGGAAATCCTCTTTAAAGGGGTATTCCCATCACAGACAATGGTGGCAAATCGCTAGGATATGCCCCCATTGTCTGATAGGTGCAGGTCGCACCTACAATGAGAACGGAGCGGGGAAATAAACGGAGGTTGCACTGCGCATGCGCAGCCACCCTCCATTCATTACCATGGAGCGCTGGCTCGGCTATTTCCGTCTGCCCCATAGAAATGAATGGGAGCAGTGGCCGTGCGTCCGCGGTGCGCTCCAATTCACTTCTGTGGGAGCAGCGCTTAGTGGTGGACGGACCCCAGGAAATCTGGGGTCCTCCAGCACATCTCTTCCCGCTCTGTTCTTGTTGTAGGAGCGGGTCCCAGAGGTATATGCCCCTATTGTCTGTGATGGGAATACCCCTTTAAATTGTACAAGCTGTGCATGAATAATTGTGTGTACACAGCATTGCTTATAATAACGTCAGCACGCCAGGGAGAAGAACATTGTACCCACATCCTATTTACAGTGGATGTGTTATTATGTCCTACTGGTAATCCAATATATTTTTTATTAAGCTGCTTGTGGAAACAATGGTCCTCCCCGTTTCTTCCGCCTCGGTTGTAGCATGAATGTCACTTGTCACTAGCTCAGTCTGACAGTACTTATTATTATATTCATGTCTGTTTTCTTAGAAATTGAAAATCCATAAGATAAAAGCAAAATCCCTAAATCTAACTAAGGAAAAGGACTGATTGACAGCAGGGGGAAGTAAAGGAATTAGGATTTGTGCAATGAGTCATGCAGCCTAAAAGAATAGATAAACATTGCCACCTGCTGGACAAATGCTGCATGTAAAGAAATACAGAACAGGTCATACAGTAGATGCTTAGCTGCTTTTAGTATACTTTTTATACTTTTTTGGAGTACTTTTTAATATAGATGGGTTATGCAGACTATACATTTATTTTTGTCTAACCTTTCGTGAATGTTTAACATCTCGGATCCAGGTACAATGTTGGATAACAGCAAATACTTTGCTTCACTTAAGTTTTACTCATCTACCGATTCTCCTCCAATGGCAGCTCTCAAGATGCTTGATCATTTTGTTCAAAGTTGCCCGTCAACTTTTTTCTACCATCTTCTTTTCACAATGCATGCATGCCCGGCTGAATATGCATATGTACGCAGAATGGGGAGAGATAGCTATTGGTGAAAAAATTACCATTAGTGATAAATGAAGTTTTTGAAAATTCGATTTGTTATTAATTACTTTGGAAGAAATCGCATTCCCTTGTATGGAGTGGGCGCAGTGACGGGGAACGGGCGATCACACTGCCCCCCATCATTTGACCCCTCAGATGCTGAGTCGTATTCAACCTATCCGGGGGGATAGTCAGGGGTTAAAACAAATAAACACATACCTCATCCATTTGATCATGGAGAGGCTGTCGAGGCCAGCTTGATTGAAGGAAAATGCGCCAATTCTCATGCGCGCTGACTCGGTTTCTGTTTCAATGTACCAGTCAGAACGGAACCGAGTTTGGTTCCAAGTTTTAAAGTGGTTTCATTGTTAAAGTTATTCAATGAAGTCTCTTGCTGACTTTGGCTCATCGGAACCCATACATTTTAACACTGTACAGAGACGGATCTCCATACAGTATTAATCCGAAGTTTTGAACGAAGCGACTTCGCTAAACAATAGTCATCACTGATGACATCACCGTGCCCGCCCAGTGTAATGATGCGGTGATGTCACACATCAGCGCGCATGGAAATTGCCACGTTTTCTTGATTCGTTACCATGAGGAGCCAAGAGATTCGGATTCATGGCAAATCCAATTTGTCCTGAAATTTGGTTTGGATTCCACTTCGTTAACTTTGATTCACTCAACACTAGTTACCATACATATATGGCCAGCTAAAGTCAATATCCACGGGGCATAATTACTAGCTATTTATTTTCCTCAATGATCGCCCCTTAGCAGCTTTTTAACTCAGATCCGATTAGGGCATAGTGTGATCTGTGACTACAATTCAAGTACAGAGTCTACAGGTGGTCGGAGGTCTAAGACCCACTGCCTCATGTTTGGTTCAGGCTGCAGTTCTGCCGCTCTCCCTGCAGCTATGCATCCTAAGACTGGCTGCTGTGAGTTGACACAAGTCTATCATAGGCTCACAGATGGCCAGTGTAAGGAGAGCTGATATCTATTACAGCAGAGATGAAAGGACGGTTGACTTTTTCAGTCGAACATATGGACATTAGGAGGCGCACTTTCACAACTGGGTATTTCACAATTTTCAGGTTTATGTCTACCAATAAACCTGAAAATTGCGAAATACCCAGTTGTGAAAGTGCGCCTCCTACTGTCCATATGTTCGACTGAAAAAGCCAACCGTCCTTTGATCCCTACTGTCTTACCCGAGTGGTGGGGTGGCTCCCCATGGTGTTTGGACAAACCCGGGCTGCACCAACTGTGAACCATCTACATTTAGCCTTCTTTGTGGTTGCACCCAAATAGGTGAGCAAACTAATTTTTATTGTGGATTATCCACTTATCGAACATACTCACCCTATGAGCGCCTCTCTCTACCCTCTGGCCATTATTTGATCTATTACAGCAAGGAGAGAATTATTATAACATACAGATTTCGAAATCACCAGTGTCAGAAAAAGATGATTATCTGGGCAAAGATGCCTAAGAAAATGAGGCTTACTAAAAGGAACCCTAGAGTGTCATATGAAAGAGCATCTGTCAGCATGATCAACCCTATTGAGCCAGGTACACTACCTGGTAGGGTTCATCATGATAATTAAAACATGATGCAGGATTCTGATGCCAGAGAGCACTGTACTTTTATTAATATGCTAATTCTCTAATTGGAGCACCAAGGGGCTGGACAGAGCCCTAGGAGCACCAGTTTGTGAACTCTCCTGGATTGACAGGGCGAGACATCTCATCGGATCCAGGTCTGCAGGAGTGTTCACAAACTGGTGCTCCAAGGGCTCTGGCCAGCTCCTTGGTGCTCCAAATAGCTAATTAGCCTATTAATAAAAGCACATTTCTCTCTCGTACAGACATAAATGAGGTATTGTTTTAATCAGTATTAACGGTAGGGCTATATGGCAACATGAGAGCCTGAAACACTGTTGGATTTTTAGTTGCATTCAACTTTACCATCATAGGACAGAATGCAAGTTGTGAGAATGTGACTTGCCTGTGACTTTTCTGCAAATTGTCTGCTGTTTTACAGCTAAATATCGGCTCTATAATAGCCGTCCAACAGCAACTTGCGGACAATGTTTCTGGTCATGTGCCTTTTCCTTTTTGCTGTTACATGACACATGTTGCCACATCACCTCAGCCTTAATCTATATCTAAACACATCGTTTAGGACTTACCAATGACAACATTGTGTCTTGGTAGGCAAAACTACTTATCTGTAATCATTAATTCATTACAGGAATTCATTACAAATATATTTAGCTGCTTATAATTCACCTGATTGGAAATTTCCCATCGACAAAAACTCAGGCGGTATTCAATAGGTTCTGATTACTACTGCAGATTGCTTTTGTTCTCCTGTGATGATCACTGATTGACTGACATGTAAAGGTCCCTCTCTATTATCAAGAAGATGTGCAGCGATCCCCGGATGAGCCGGTGCAGAGGATGGGAGTGGCCCTGATGAAATAGTTTTGTGACAGGTAAACTCCCTCAGGCCGTTACTCATTGGAGATGTAGTATTGAAGAATGAAGCCAGAATGAAACGTAGCAAAGTATTTTTACTAAATGCAAAGTATGACTTCAAATACATTCAGCAGCATCAGATTTTAAGTGCAACACTTCTCTGGCACCAGTAAGGATTATGGAGGCATGTTGGATGGCGGCAAATTAGCACCTAGGTGGTACTGGCCTAGTAACGTTCTAGGTGATAGGATGTCTTAGCTGTAGTCCCTCACCTTTCAGTAGTGTCTTTAATGCTGTTTGTAACATTTTACTATGCTGTCTTCACTTAAGGCTTGCAGTAAGACTCTTATTTGGGAGCTTCCTCTGTCTCTGGACCTTACCCAGAACTTACCCTCCTGGCAGGAAGCAGGACCAGCCCACTCCAACCAAGAGGGGAGGAACAGAGTGATTAGCCCTGTTACATGCCAAACCACAATTGTAGACCTGGCAGTGAGAAGGGCAAAGTTGCAGATAGCGGCGTAACTAACCGTTACACCGCCATCTGCGCCTAAGATATGTCTAATTTAGGCATATTTCAGAATAGTAAGTGACTCCCAAAATGCATAAAAACAATACATAACATTGTAATACCAAACTACTGACAATTGTAGTACCCCAAGGTCTTGCATACTATAGATGTTCTTCTGCAGCAGTAGTGTGTATTATAAACCCAGCTTCTGCAAAACCTCACAATGCATATCGATGCTGTAGACTTTTTCCCTAAAAAAGACCTATAAATGTAATCAGACTGACATGGTTTACATGGCTTTTACGCTTCTACGCGAATGCTAATATTCTTATCATTTTCAGCAGGCTGTGCATTATCCTTATGTAGTCTAGAATTGCAGATACTTTAAGACACTAGTAATGGCAGCTTTATGCCTAGACACGTTTCACAACCAGCTGAGGAAAATGAATGGTTACTTGCATATGTTCAGATTAGTGCTCCGCCATGGTGTCTTGTACTGGTTTGACCCCCTGCTAAGTTTCAATTATGCATATAGTGTGCTGCCAGCGAGCTGATTGTGTTGCTAAGGGTTTCTACGTTGGGGCATGTGGGACCGAAAGTCATTTTCGTTCAAGTTTACTTGTCGATGGTCTAATAAAAATCTACATATTGGTAAGAAAATTTAAATGTAATTAACTGACGGAAATGCATGAATGATATGCAGAATTCATTTTCTCCAGTGTGCATCCAGAGTGTTAAAAATAAGTCAACATCAGTGGTTTACTCGGCTCTCAGTTAGGCCTTTGGGGGTTGAGTTTTCATGGATCATTGTCCCTATGTCTAAGTCAAATATACTGTGCTGATTAAAGTTATATCTTGGCAGACTTCTGGATTTTTTAATACAGATCTGCAAATAGAGGCACATGTAAACATTATTGCTCCCAGCTTCCATAACTTCATTGCAAAGAGTTAGCTCAAGAGCTCCCCTTAGTGGTGGCTGCAGACAACCAGAAATTTATCAGCTACTTCTTTGTCTATGCAGGAGGTTTCAAACTCTGCATCGCATGGCCTGTAAATAAGCTGTAAGCACATTTGAAACATTCAAGCATGAGTGTCTTCCAATGAAAAGAGTAAAATATTTCAATCCAAACAAGTTCCTGGTTATTACGTCTTTACCTTGTGTGGGGAAACAACTATAACCTTGATTAGGGTGTACACCCAAATGCTAGGGTTACATGTTCCCTAAACAGCAGCCGATACAAATTGCTTCAATGCTGCTTAGAGTCGCACTAATGCCTGTGCTGTAGCACAGAAATATACAGCAAAGCTAAGAAGACGGCTCCTGAGAATTGACTTGCAAGCCTTTAATTTGAAAACTGGAAATGTATCTGGGCATGGTGGGTGGGATACCAGTAAATACTACTGCTCCAGACTCCATGCTACAATTATCTAAATATCTGTAGGGAAAGGGTTCTGTGTTTTTGGCTGTTCAAGGATAATTTACTGGTGGCTATATTAACACCTGGAAGAGGAGGGAGGAGATTGACTACAAACTTACTGGGGGCTCTGTTTACAGGTAGCAAAGGAGGAAGTAGATTCAATGGGATTTTATTGGGGACTATATTTACAACTGCCAGAGGGGGAAGGAGACTGACTAGGGAATTTACTAGGGATATTTAGAACTGCCAGAAGAGGAAGAAGACTGCCTAGGAAACTTACTGGGACCTATATTTACAGGTACCAGATAGGAAGGGAGACAATTAGAAACTTACTGGGGACTATATTTACAGCTACCAGAGGGAGTAGGAGAAGTACTGGTGGTGAAGTAGAGTAAGGAGGAGTAAAACATATACAGTTGAGTGCATGCAAAAGGTTTTTAGAGCTGTAGGTAAGCAGAGCTATGGGTCATGCGCTATTGGCCAGAAGCTCACCTACAATTGCACTGATTTACAATCATTCTGGAGGATTGCACAGGATAGGAAAATAATATGAAAAGGTATATTTTTGGGGTGGAACCAGTGCCAAGTAGTTGAAAATAGTCATAAATAGCTTTTGGGGCTCTATTTTATCCCCCAAGATGTTTGTGATTTACTTGCTAAAATTAGGCAATATAAGGAAAAATTATGGGGGGTTCAGCCCGCGCAACCCTATGCAGGTGCACATTGCTATGGCGAAATACAGATACAAACGCAAAAACACTAATGCAATCGCACTCTGCAAACCAGCACTCTGCCCTGCCTTTATGCTGGATGTTGAATAAGGCATTGGTGTACATTTTGGCCAAAGCGTAATAAGCCAATAACCCCACGTCAAGGTCGCCTTCATGAGTGGTCCCTAACACTAGTTCCTACCTGTTTTGGGCCACGGCAGCCACACAAAGTCCAGGGAGCGCAGGTACTGAAATTAGGCAATATAACCCAGAGCCTGCCTGGCAATACTCTACTATATCTGTCCTGTAAGCCAAGAGCCAATGACCAATCTCTAGAGTTCTTCTGAACTAGAAGAATGGATGAAAGGCAACTGGTGGAGGAGAAAACGGAAGTTCTCTGGAACAGAGATCCTCGTCTAACAGCAAAATAGCAACTTGCATATCCAATGCCTCTAAGGGAAATGCAATTTTGTACAGCTCAGAATATACATGAAATTTGGGTGCAGTTATTGATGGGGATGCTGTTTCTTTGGAACAAATTTCATTCTTTATACTTCCTCTTGGGGGACATTGCAAGAATTAAACACCTTATTCCAACTAGAGATTTATCCTCACTGCACATTTCTTCATAACCTCGAGGCTGACTACCATAATACATTATATCTGGGCTTTCCAGACAAATAAATACACTGCCTTCAGTGAGTCAAATATACTGCAGCTAGGTTAATACCCAAATAACCTCGATATGCTGCCAGCCTTTGCTTGCTGCACTGGATGCCCATAAAATTGAGAATAAACAACTTAACCCCCAACTACTTGAAAGACCTTATTCACTTTTTTTTAAAAAAATTCAGAATAATCCTTGCCTACCTGGGGGCCTGGAATGTCTTGTACTTATCCAAGGTCCTGTGTCAAGCATCTCTCCATTGTTAATGACAATCTTTTGGATCTCAGTCCCCACCAGACAGTGAAGTGATAGATGAAGAAGATCTGTATTTAATACACGGCAGTAGATTCATGGAGATTTTGATTATGATTTCCATCAATGTCCTCAAGGACATCACTGATTAGCATTATAGAGGATCGGATGAGTTATCATTGGCATCACCAGAAGGGGGCAGCAACTTCACACAGGATGCTGGATCTGCAAGAAGGATCCCTTAAAGCATCATGTAAGAAATGTAATACACTTATTTTTACTCATAAAGAACACTTCAAAAACAGCTTTTCTGTCAACCTCATGGAAATTCTCTTCTAATGTAGAAATGATTTGAGATCCTACAGAGATAAGGACCAGATACTGTGTTCTGTCTCTCTGCTGTTATATTTTTGGTACGTTTTCATAACCTAGCAGTGAGAGAGCAGAAAACATAAGCTTGTTAATGGAAATTGACTCGTTTTCATTCCACTTCTGCCTTCTAAGAGATAAATAGAAGGATCTAAAAGAATGCAACATCAAAAAAGATTAACAAGAACAAAGACGTATGGATTAGAATGGCAAACACAAATCCATGGACAATGCAATTAGAGAGAGCGCCCATCATGTCTGGTCTGCAGTTTACAGCTCTCTTGTATCAGTGTATTTAATTAAAATTGCATTTGTCATTGCTAAAACATCAAACTCCTCCATGTATAATGAAGTGTTTGTTTAGATTGTTGTATAGTTGTCGACAACATGTTTAAAATTTCATTAGGGATTATTGAGCATAATGAATGATGACGATGAATGGCGATTGAATACCTCAGAACAGATTCTAATAATATGTAACAAAGCCAACTAAAGTAAAAACTACTTGTGCACTGGATAACTTTCAACAAAACTAGACAATATAAAATACCAGACTGCTGTTATAGGGGGAGGTCCAGACTACACATCCAGACTGCTTTTATAGGGGATGTCTAGACTTCACAGCCAATAGTAAGAGAAATACCACCGCACACTCAGGGTTATCATGCAAATAAATGTATTTTATTGTGATATATCCTCCAATGAGTACATAGGCAATAACAGAAGAATGCCTATATTGTGACTCCGAGTCTTGATGTTTCGTTCACTTGGTCACAAAGTCACAAGAGTAGGGAGGAGTATGGAGAATGTCCTTCATGGACATTCCTGGAGGGCCCCCGTGGAACAGCGTGAACGTGATGCATGGGAGGCTGTTTGCCAGTGTCCCTCCAATGACAGAGGTGAGAAGATCTGAGAGACTCAAGGCACATGAGGGTATCTGTCTCTCTGTTTTCTCCTTGCAGTGTTGTTGTTTGGTAATGACCACACCTCTTGTCAGGTGCCGCTTGTGTTCATTACTGAGGTTCTATTTCGTTCTGACTTACACTGCTTACCATGCGGTTGATATTTCCTGTTGGAGTTGGTTGAGCTGGTGTGTTGTTCCTTTGGATCTCCTGTTCATCCATTCTTCTTTAAGCTAAGTGCATTTTGTAGTTCGTTTGTGTGTGTTGTTGTCTAAGCCTCAGGGAGACGCTGGATCCTTCATCTGGGAAGGAACCAGTAGTCTCATTCCATGCCACCACTCCTAGGGCTTTCCAGGGTCTCCAGGGCTTAGGTTACGGTGTATAAGTATTTCCAGTCAGGAAGAGGTCTAGGGATTCCTAGGAGGTCACCATCCCTCTCTCTTAGCTTTGAGACCTAGACTTCGGTCTATTTCTTCTGTGTGTTATCTGGGGTTATCCCCTCCCCAGTACCTGTGACACTCAATTGGTTACTGTTTTGCCTCATGAGGGAAATCATACAAGTTTTTATAATGTTTAACTGAGTTTGGGAAAATGCTGAATTAAACTGTATTGTTTTTCTAATGTTCCAGGTGTTGTCAAGGTTGATTATGGGGATGTTACAAAGAGGAAATCTCTACGACAAAGACTGAAATGTAAACCATTTGCCTGGTATCTAGAAACAATTTATCCGGACTCCCAGATTCCACGGCGTTACTTTTCTCTCGGTGAGGTATGTTTTTTTCTTTTTACTATTTTGTCTTGTTAGCCTGTTTTTGCTCAAGTTAATGTGCAGCTTGTTAGTTTACTCAGCTCTCCACAGATTGCATTGGATTTGTGAGATTTACAAAATTAGGATTAATTCATATTCGCGAAATAGACTTGGAACTTAAAGCTGCTATTCCTCAGATACCCGTGAAAGTGAATTGCCAATTTATGTAGGAGAGTAAAGAAAAGTTCTAATTTCTAAGAAATGGGTAGATTTTGAGTCATGTATATTTAGTTACATGAACTATGGGAAACTATTGAGCCAATGTCTTTGAGTTAAAAAAAAATATTCAACTGCTTACCTAAAGAAGTTATCCCATGACTAATAAAATACAAAATAAACATCATACAGTTCATGGCAATCTCTTCCTAGTAAAGCTACAACCAACCCTGCACCTCACATGGATCCAGAGATCTCCTCATTCATTGCTCCAATTGCTCTGCTAGATTTATTTCAAGCTGGCAGCCTCGGGGGCATGTCCTTTCTCAGGGATCAAGTCCTTTCTGCTGCAGCTCAGAGGGCTCGTCCTCTCTCACTGGGCATGTCCTGTATGTGGCAGATTTTCTCTTTTAACTGTCACAGCTTCTAACACTAGATCCGGCTGGTGGCAGTCGAACTGAGCATATGTGACCACCTCAGGGATGTTAAAAATCACAGAAAAAAAGATAATAATGCACAACAAAATAGATCCAAGCATAATATATGGACTAAGCCCTCATTCTGATATAATAAAATCTGAGACTCTTAACCAATATAACAAAGAAAAAAATGTTGGGGGTTCAGTCTGCACAACCCTATGCAGGTGCAGATTGCTATGGCGAAATACAGATAAACACAAAAACACAAATGCAATCGCACTCTGCAAACCAGCACTCTGCCCTGCCTCTATGCTGGATGTTGAATGAGGCATTGGTGTACATTTTGGCCAAAGCGTAATAAGCCACTCACCATGTCAAGGTCGCCTCCATGAGTGGCGACCTTGACGTGGTGAGTGGCTTATTACGCTTTGGCCAAAATGTACACCAATGCCTCATTCAACATCCAGCATAGAGGCAGGGCAGAGTGCTGGTTTGCAGAGTGCGATTGCATTTGTGTTTTTGCGTTTGTATCTTAACCAATATATTTTGATCAAAACACATCTGTGCCCACTTACCCCCGCCAAGGTGGTCTCAGGTCAGGCAGGTCCTACGCTAAACCTCCCTATGCCATTGGGCATCTATGTTCAGGAGCGCAGACTCCTAGTCACCTCTATGTGCATCCAGAAACCAATGAGAGGAGGAGCAAGGGATGTTACTGAGATTTCTGAGTTTGGTTATCTAATCTAAGCAAACACCTTCAATTGCTTTCCAATGGCTTTTGTCTCAAGATAATGAAAAGAGTTAAAAAATTTGAGTTAACAGCGGGAGTGTTAACCATGGTACATCTGTATATTAATTGTCAGAGACTAAGCTGATGAACTCAAGTACCTAATTCTAATATTTGCGTACTGTTATACCAACTCCATTGAACACATTGTTTCTATACAAAAGTGATACAACGTAGAACGCTGTTTTTAGCTCGTGATGTTTATTCAATGTTTTAAAATAAATCTGAATACGTGATTTACCAACAGCATCCAATCGTTCTGTTTGAGCTTATTTGAAGTTTTCAGGGTTGCACATAATGAGTAGAGCCTGCAAACTCATTTGTGCTAGCTCAAACATCACGGCATCACCAACAAACAAGGCCCCTGGTGTTTAATTATGCTGTATTTTGTTCCTAATTTAGTATAGTGACTGTGTGTTAGAGGATGTGATTTAGCATTTCCTCAGAAAATGTTGTGTGTATTTTATACATGGCATCGGCAGCTTTCTGCCAGGACTGATGCTTAGAAATAGTCACAGAAGAAAAACAAGTCTCTGGCTTCAAAAGAGCCGTGCAGTGGTGAAAAATGCCTTAGAGGAACTGTAAGAAAATTGAGTTAGATTGACATTAGTGAAGCTTCTTAAAATAATTTGTTTACTGTATAGAATGTACAGTTTGTATACAATGCATTTAGAAAGTCTTCAGGCCCTTTCACTTTATTCACATTTTGTTATTTTGGGCTAAACTAAAAATAAAATGCAAGTTTATGCCAATCAAACTGTACTCAGTACCCCATAATGACAAAGAGAAAACAGCATTTCAGAAATTTTTGCTAAGGTTTATTAAATAGGAAAAAATATAGTTTGCATTGTTTGAAATATTTAGACAATTAACATTTAGCTCTTGGAGCCTCCTATTTCTTTTGATCATCTTTGAGATGTTTCTACAACTTGATTGGAGTCACCTGTGGTAAAATCAGTTGAATGGACAAGATTTGGAAAGACACAGCCCTGTTTATATAAGGCCTCACAGCTGACAATACACATCCGAGCAAAAACCAAGCCATGATGAAGAAAGAACTGCCTGTAGAGCTCAAAGATAGGATTTTTTTAGAGGCATAGATCTGGAGAAGGGTACAAATAAATTTTTGCTGCACATAAAGTTCCCAGGAGCATAGTGGCCTCCATAAATCTTAAATGGAATAAATTTGGAACACCAAGGACTCTATCTAGAGCTGGCCTCCCCAAAAAAGTAAGTAATCAGGGTAGAGAGGCCTTGATAATAGATGTGACCAAGAGCCCAATGGTCACTCTGGCTGAGCTCCAAAGATTATGTGGGCAGATGCGAGAAACTTTCAGAAGGTCATCATTGTAGCACTCCACCAATTTGGGCTTTAGGGCAGAGTGGCCAGAGAGAGGCCTCTCCTCAGTAAAAGAAACATGAAAGCCCTCCTGGAGCTTTGCAAAAAAAAAAAAAAAACTGAAGGACTCTGCTCATCACCTGCCCAATACCATCACTACAGAGAAGCATGGTGGTGGCAGCAACATGCTGTGGGGGTGTTTTTTAGCAGATGGAACAGAGAGACTAGTCAGGGTTGAGGGAAAGCCAAATGGATTGAAGAGATATTCTTAATGAAAACCTGAATCAGAGCGCTCTGGACCTCAGATTGGACCAAAGGTTCACCTCCCAACAAGACAATGAGCATAAGCATACATCCAACACAGGAGTGGCATAGGGACAACTATGTGAATGTCCTTGAGTGGCACAGCCAGAGCCCTAACTTGGCCCCAATTGAAAATGGCCACCGAGGGTCCCCATCCAACCTGACAGAGCTTGAGAAGATCTGCAGAGAAAAATGGTAGAAAATCCCCAAATTCAGGTATGCAAACCTTGTGGTATCAATCCTAAGAAGACTGGAGGCTGTAATCGCTGCCAAAGGTGCCTCAACTAAGTCCTGAGTAAAGGGTCTGAATACTTATGTCAATGCAAGATTTTAGTTTTTCCTTTTCAACAAATTAGCAAAGACTTGGAACATTCTGTTTTCACGTTCTCATTATGGAGTGCAGAATATTAGGGGGGGGGGGGGGGAATTGTTTTTTATTTTTTTTATTTTAGCACAAGGCTGCAACATAAAATATGAAAAAGTGAAAGTCTCTGTTATTGCTGTAATGTTCACTGGACCTTTCTGAATTCTTGAGAAAGGTCCTGTGACAAGACTGGTTTGAAGTGATTCGGAATTCCTAGTTTAGATGGATAGATAGGGAGTCGGGATATGGTACATGAATGCTGTGGACTTATGTGTTTTTTAAACTTTACTACTGCATATTGCATTGTATACTTGTACAATCCAACTTTTACATAATTTCATTCTCCTTTACTTTATAGATAAGAAATGTAGAAACGAACCAATGTCTAGATAATATGGGTCGTAAAGAAAATGAAAAAGTTGGCATCTTCAATTGTCATGGCATGGGAGGAAATCAGGTCAGTAATAGTGCATGTGGAGTATTAAAAATATTAGCACTGGCAGCCTACATAATTAAAGTGGAGGTCCCCTGAGGTGCTGCCTTAAAGGAAACCTGTCACCAGTTTTATGGTGTCCTAACAAAGGGCAACATAAATAAGTGACTGATTCGCTTAGCAAAATGCTGGGTCACTTTCTTTAATTGACCCAGTCAATCTGCCAACATCTTGTATTGAAAAGCTCCAGCTCATAATGATGAGTCCTGAATATTCATGAGCTCCTGACTCTCCCCGCCCACCTGCTGCTGAGTGACAGTTTGTTTCCATATGAATCAGCAGCAGGTGGGCAGGGAAGTGGCTATAGCTCTGAATTAAATATACGCTGGACTCAATGACATCACGCTGGACTCAAATCAGCTCATTAGCATGCGGCATCTTTGTTTGTATATTATGAGGTAACCATCTGTCACACCAGTAAGTGAATACATCTAAGGCACTTTTTAGTAGTTAATGATTGTATATAATTAGTTAGATTATAATCAAATATCCATAAGACAGGTTCCCTTTAAAGTGTAAGTCTACCCTTAAAGGGGCTGTCTCATGAGGGCAACACCTGTTCAAATGACCTATTATGGCATATGCATGTTATAGAGGGACATCCGTCCCCCTTGGGACCCCCTGCGATAAGTCAGATAGGTTCTTGTTCTTGCAGGCTCAAATGCCTAAATAACCACTGCATAATACTACTTTTACCCTACAACTGTTTGCCAGGGGCAGGATCAGAATCATTTGATCATAAAAGAAATGTATTTTTTAAAATGTATATCGGTTATACTCTTCTATGCTGATTATTTTCTTAATTCATCTTTATATTGGCCATATGTTTTAATATTTAGATACAGAACTCCTAATTACCTTGCACAGACATAAAGTTAAACTTCTAGCTTGCTGAAACCACCACAGGGTGGAGCTAAAGAGCATAATAGAACTCATCAACAGCACAGTATGCAGTATGCTCCCTCTAACGGTGGCTACTGGTAGCTAGAAGGTTATGTTTAAAATGTATGTATATGCAGGGGTCTGAAAGAGTTAATTATTAATAAATTAATCAGCATAGAATTTTAAACCAGAACAAATCAGCAAGATATGGATTGACATAGTGCGAATGGGCTATCATAAAACAGACTGAGCCTGCCTAAAATTAAGTAAAAAATAAATCAAATTTATGTGCCATTTCAAGTATTTAGAAAGTTTTAGGTGACATTTGTGTGGCTATTGTAATGGATGTCATTAATTGATTGTTATCCAGTTTTCATCCAGCATCGATTACTGAAAGGAAAAGCTCAAGAATGAGCTAAATAGTATATTAATATACTTTATATAAGAGAAGAAACTATTAGATTTATATTTGTATTGTATTTTTATGTATACAATAATTTGTATTATTATATTATTACGGTTTATGTATTAATATATTACAAATAATACTTGTTGCATTATACATTTTTAATATATTTGATTATGATGATGTTAGTGTTACTTTTATTCTTTCATATAATCTGCAGAAATAGCTTACAGCAAAAATCAATCCAGAGTCAGATGGTTAAGAAATCCATCTGGTATAACGGATTAGCAGGAAATCTAATTCTTGATTTTTGACACGTCCAGGTTAATATATTTTGGTAGCCCTATTTTTTTTATTATTTGGTAGGGCTAGTTTTTATTATTATCACTTATGTTTTTATTGTTTCTTCTGGGTCAGAATTATATATATATTTTTTAATTGGCATGATAATTATTATTTAAAGGGTAATTGTCATGTTTTAATAAAAAAATCAATTATAGCATATGTTACTGCTGCAGCAGCATTATGCATAAAGCAATCTTTAGTTTCTTCACTTACCACTGTTTTCCTTGAGTTTTTCCCTTAGTTACATTTACAATATGAGGACCTTCTCAAGATGGCTCCTCTGCCAGTTCTCAGAGGCTAAAACTGCTTTCCCTCACTTCACATACACACTTGCTGTAGCCAGTAGCTCCCTGACAGCCATTCAGATTGGATTATTGAGAGACACGCCTCCTCACTCTGAAGCCTAATACAGGCATACAGTGTTAAGGACCGCCCCTCTGTCTTCCTGTCTTCTTAGCCAGGTGACGTCACCGGAGGCCAGCCTTATGCGCTCCAAAGTGGAGCGCACAGAGGATCACTTACCAGTGCGTTCCACCACATGCCTGGCACTCCATTTCAGGTAACGTCACTTCCGGTTCTGGCACCATTGCTCGCTAGTTTCCAAATCGTTGATTGGATTAGCCTATGTATTTATATGTCATTGTTGAGCCATATGTTCTCGATTTTTATTTTTAAATATTATCTGCTCCTGAGGAAGGGGGTATTACTACAAGTAGCCCCCGAAACGCGTTGAGCCACTTATTATCGAATAAAAGAGATTTACCAGAAGCCCTGGATGTGTGTGCTGCCGTGACTCTCTACCATGCTACATGCGATCCTGGCCGCGGGAGGGGGGGGGGGAGTTTTTATTGTTTCTTCTGGGACAACATTTTTTAACATCTTTTTATTGGCATGATAATTATTATTTAAATGTCCAGAGTCTGGTTATTTAATTTGTTTGATACAGAAATAATATTAATGATACTAAAATATACAAAATAAAATAATAATAATAGTAGTTCAACATAAAATAAACAAATTTAAAGGGGTTCTACGGTTTGTTTTAGATCATCAGCATCTGACGGGTGGGGGTCCGACACCCGGGACCCCCGCCGATCATCTGTTTGAGAAGGCAGCGGCACTGGCAGTAGTGCCACGGCCTTCTCACTGTTTACCGCAGGCCCAGTGATGTCATGACTAGTATCCAATTGCCTGGGCGGGGCTAAGCTCCATTCAAGTGAACGGAGTTTGGCCGCGCCCAGACCAGTTGATACTAGTCGTGATGTCACTGGGCCTGCGGTAAACAGTGAGAAGGCCGCAGCGCTGCTGGAGCGCCGCTGCCTTCTCAAACAGCTGATCGGCAGGAGTCCCGGGTGTCGGACCCCCGCCTGTCAGATGCTGATGATCTATCAGAACCCCTTTAAGGTGCTGCACACACACACACTCACACATTTTTCTCAATTTATGCAGGTTAATGAATAAAACTAATTTAGGATAATGGATTCAGGGCTGCACTTTTGCCAATATTTTAAATTTACTGTATTTGCTTTTTAATTATTCTACATGGAAATCTCAATTCCCAATTTTCTGGTCTCTTGCAGCCTTTGGGATTTACAGTAGTCACTGGGGAGATCTTCTTATCCATCTTCCTTAGGCGTGCAAGGGCTCTATTGCTGTCATTCTCCTCTCAAGTTCATTCTATAGAGATTTTGGTTCTGCAGGAGCTGCTATGGAAAGATTTTGGCCCCTTCTAAGATCTGCACTACAGAAGCTTTCTGAATATTTCCCGTTTGTAAAATGGAAACTGTCGCTTTTATTTAAAGAGTATATCTCAAAAAAATTACCAGAAATGTCATTTTCTTTTTCAATGCTGAGGTGACATCTTCTATTTATTGCCAATATAGCACTAATTTTGTCATCCAACTATCTCCAGGCCCTAAATAGTCTGAAAATATGCAATTTTACAAAAGACATCCCTTCTACAAAATTAATTTGGGCCCTCAGGCATTAAATTTAATGGGACCCTTACCAACCATAAATTGAAGCTCCTAGGACTCAAAGCTAAATTTGAATCAGAGTCCCCCCATAGTGTACCATTCATATGACTGGTATCTGAAGTGGTTTGGGGCTCTCTCAGGCAACAAGGTCCAGCTGCTCCTGCAACTTCCACATCCCCTATAGCTACGTCCCTATCAATTACAATAGCCATGATAAAATTGGTTTGGGATGATAAATTGCATTCACAAAGTATAAGGGTACATCCCCCACAGTGCATCTGTATGCTGCATACTGTCAAGCCTTGCCCACCCTTGGCAACCAATGACCGCATGATTTTACTCATTTTAATGCAAACTCATGTGGCCATTGGTTGCTGCTGGTAGTCATAGCTTGGCTGCATGCCGCACCTTGGGGGTCATACCCTAAGGCTTGTAATAACTTAATAAGGGATCATGGGTCTTTGGCCACTGCCTGTTCGCTCTTTCTGACCCCCAAATTATCTTTCTCTTTCAGCAATTAATATACACCTATTTGGTATAAATGAATACTATAAGTGTGCTAGAAAAGGCATACCTACCATAAAGACTGATCATGTGGCTCCTGTGGGCTACTGAAGAGGGGGGCACAGACTAACTTGGGTGCCTTTCAATGAGTGGTATAGCAAAAAGTAAATCACGGCACTCGTATTTGTAGTTTTGAAAATTTATATTTTCATTTAATATTTCATTTATCATTTCATTTATATCGGCATCCAGGAATACTATATGCAAAACTGACCAATGTTTCAGTCCTAACACAGGACCTTGTTCACGGCCTTAGTTCTATGTAGCATGTTGCCTCTGGGATGCGCTTCCCAGAGGCAACATGCTACATAGAACTAAGGCCGTGAACAAGGTCCTGTGTTAGGACTGAAACATTGGCCAGTTTTGCATATAGTATTCCTGGATGCCGATATAAATGAAATGATAAATGAAATATTAAATGAAAATATAAATTTTCAAAACTACAAATACGAGTGCCGTGATTTACTTTTTGCTATATTACCTCCATTACCATTGAGCACCGTACCAAACGACACAAGAGGAGTGCCGTCCAACCCAAGCTATTTCAATGAGTAGTGACAACCTGTCACTGATCCCATCTCCACAAATTCTATAACTAACTGTCCACATCGGAAAGGGCCCCGATTTTAATCTCTGCTACGGGGCCCTTTTATCTCTATGTATTTCACGTTTTATAGGACTCTCTCCAATTAGCACCGCTTCATTGTTTATACTTATGAATGGTTGTGTCTGGTACTGTAGCTCAACGCTTTTATGCCAGGGCCATGGCCCCTTTATCCTCCAAATGGGCATAAGTCCCAAAGGTTGGACGGCCACTGGTCAATCATTGTTGGCTTTTCTTATGGATAGTCCATCAGTGTTATAGTCCTGGAGAACCCCTTAAATTCAAGTAGAACCCAATGTCAACTAATAATATTACACAATCACATGACACTAAATCATGGGAGAGGAATACACGGATGGGCTGCAGGAGAGGGAAAAGTTCTTGAGGCTCCAAGCCAGGGGTTCATCAACTTTTTGAAAAACACCAAGAGCACCTTGTGGTAGATTTCCAGAAACGTGTCTATACTTTTTCCAGTTCCATTCTGCAGTGTAGATATCCACCAATAATGCCAGGACAGATAATAAAATCACTGTGACATTTCTATCATTATTAAAGGGAAGGAGCTTACGACTCTGGTGACAGGTATTCCCAGAGAGTTAGAATAGAAGAAATAGTTCTGTCATATTTTCCTGCAGATGCTGCTGACAACATAATACTCCGTAGAACAAGAAAGGTCGTTTAATCACATCAGCTTTGCCAGGCTGGGAGAGAGAAAGCTACAGCACTTCAACTCATGTTCTTTATTCTTCCTGTGAGATCAAACTCCCCTAAGTTTGTCATCAACAAGAAATTTTCCTTAGATGTGAGCGTTTGATGTGTTGCAAAAATCAAGGTTTTAAACAATTGCTTGTTCAACCTTGTCAAGAACAAAGGGGGAGGACAGACGTAGCAGAGCCAAACACTGGCATACGGAATGAGCCCATTAGACTTTAGCATTATGTGTTAGCAGTCTCTACACTTATCAAGCCCATGGAGACTCTTGTCATCGCATGGCCTTGAGCCTGCTCTGAGCAAAGCTGAGGTTGGAATTTGGCACAACTCACGGTGATTTCACTTGGTGCAATTGCTTTCTGTGGTTTTTCATAGGTTTTGCCATTGAGTTTATCAGCACCCCAGCACCTGATACTGTAATAGTTTAAAAAAACAAACAATTTTTTTTTACCATTCTTCAACACCTGAGTATCTAGAAAATTTTGCCTCATCCACTCAATGCTTTTTAATAGCACGACCGTTCAAAATTGGTCAGTAGAAAACTGTAGCACAGACAGATGAGGTATCAACCTGAGATAAAGCCTACTCTTCCAGGAGTCAAGGACACTAATTAAAAGCCTTTCTCAATTGCACCATAATATACATGCACTCCTGGTCTAATTTAATATAGTCATATACATTAGATTAACGTTGGCCAAACCTGACGATTTGGATGGAACCAGTCATCCACCTGCGTCTGGTGGTGCAGTACCCCATAGCAGGGGGTATCTGCAAATGGTTTGTTCTTTTACTGTAATGTTATTTAATGTTATGTTATGTATTGCTACGCCATGTATTGCAACCAGTATAGCCATGTATGGATGACTAAGCCAAGGGTTGATAATCCTGGCTCAGCCCTTGCAGGTTGCTAGGTGGTGGCTGCCTTCACCCCTAGCTTTAGATATTGCATAGTGAGAGTTCAAAGAGGAAGGAAGCAGTGACCTATGCTCCCTCTTAGAAATCTTTAGAGACTAACAGATCTCTGCAAAATCAACAGAAAAACAACAACAAAGAAGAGATAATATGCATAGCTGAGCACTGGAGTAAGCAAGGTAACCTGCTACTACAGCCATTCAGACATTGCTCCTGTTGGGGACACTGTGACAACACCCTTTACACCTGGTCACTTTCTGGCCAGATCTCCTTTCAAAAACCCTATATTCCACAGTGGATATTGCAAAGGTACTCTTGCCAGCCATAGATTCTACTCAGAAAGACTTTAGCAAGAATGTGTACAAAGAGGGCCATAACGTTCATTCTTGCCTAAACCCATACATCGTTATCTGGGAGAGAATTGCACTGTTACAGTTGGAACTGTGTTTTGCTATAGCTGGGTGTACTACAACTCCCATTTTGCAGTACAGTAAGTAAAGGCATTTATTCTTCTACTTCTGGCTTGGTTTTCTGACTCCTACACCATACTCTGGCCTTTGTACTCTACATGCCCTGACTTACACCCAACCAGACACTTAATATTAAGGACATCCCAACAACCACCAGGTAAGAGCCTCAATACCATGGTGTACCCCGAGGGCAGAAAGGGATCTCTTTTCACTGCACAGCTCTACAGAGGAACTGTGTGAGGAAAGCCACCGTGATTGACAATGACAGCCAGAGCTGCTACCACTCCAGTCCTCTGCTCTGGCTCCTCATGGGCTCATCACAGTGGTGTCTTGATTTTCTTCTTTTCTTGGAGAAAAGAAGAGATAAGCTTCCAGAGGTTTCTGGCCACCTCTTACTACCCTCTACCTGTTGAGAACACATGCATGCTCGACAACTAGCTTACATGTCTGATCAGCTTAAGACTTTAGCTTTATTTATGCTTTTGGATGTGTATTGAAAGTCCTAAAAAAAAAATAAGAAGAACATACTAATTCCATGATTTCATTTCATGATTGTAGATGTTAAACCCTGTGTCACCTGGTGCCAACCCCTAAAACATCATGGCATGAATTAAGTGCACAAGTCTACTGACCGCATTATGACATCCCACAGAAGGAAGTTTGGGAGATTATTCTCTTAAATGTCTTTCTGGTACAATTTATATTTCCCAATTTGTGTATCTTTCTAGATGAGGACTCTTGTTCTTTGGTTGCTTCTGTACTTGACTTCCAGTTGAGGATGTAGAGTTGGTGACAGCGTCATTTAAACAGTTTTTATATTTCTCCCGAGGTACCAGGTCCACAGCCCTTAAGAGCCCTGCATAAAGTAGGTCTGAGGAAACCACAGGAAGCTCTCGAAATATGTAAGATGAGTCACTTTTGTGAAGAGAATGTTTTATATATTTCCTAAGGCACTGCTTCGCAGCAAAAAAGACCCATCAGTGTCTTTTCCCTAAGAAATAAAAATACGTTCCTTCTGAATCATCACAATGGAATGACTCCCCTAAGTTTTCAGCTTGCGCTGTGAACAGTGGAGATAGGATCAGTAGTCATCTGATTATCATCCCAGGGCTAGATTACGGAAAAATGCTTCTGACAATGCCAGAACAGCCTACTGGATTCCCCGAACTCTAATGTGAAGCTAACCTTAGAGGCATTTATCAGACATTTTTGCCACTATTGCGGCATTAAAAAGTCGCAAATTATGGCACACACCATATTTGCACCAAAATTTGAGACTTTTTGAAGTTCTCTCCACTTTTTTTTAAAGTGACGAGTAAAGGGTGGGGCTTGGTGGGAGGGACGGAGACTTCGATATACTACAACTATATACCTTGTACTAGAAACCGGCGTAAGTTATAGCTCAAGTCTATGCCAACCTCTAGATGGTTTCTACTTGAGTTTGTGGCACACAGAGGGTCAGAGATGTGACTAATTTCTTAAGAGGCATCAATTAGGAGCATCTTACTCCAAAACGCCGGGGATCAAGACTAGTAGTGTGGGAACATCAGTCTTGATAAATGTCCTCCACTAGGCCTCATTTATCAAAACTGTCTAAAGAATAGCAACCAATCACAGCACAGCTTTCATTTCTTAAACTGCTGTGGTAAAATGAAAGCTGTGCTCTGATTGGTTGCTATGGGTAACCAAGATAGATCTTCCCAATGACTGTTTGTAGTGGATTTTATAGTTCCCTATTGATTTCAGCTAACATGAGGCTGCAGCTCTTTTTTTAAAAGACTACATTTTGGGAAAAATACCACAAGAACTGAATTTCTAATGTTCTAGTGACAGAGATTATTAACACTGTGACACAGCTGCACATGTGAGAAAAAATATAGGGGGGAATTTATCATTCCCAAACACCCAGTAAAACACACCGTTTAACTTTTTCATGTAAAAAGTCGCCAACCCCATGTTTGCAGCCGTTTTAAATGCTAATGTAACAAATCTTTTCACAAGTGTAATTTTTGTTTAGGCACATGGACTGCCGGATGATGATGCCCCTGATATATGACGAGTCCTGCACCAGGGGATATTTACATCGCTCTGTGATAAATTCCTCCCATAGTGTTCATCCCAAACATGCGGGTCATTTACAAAGTGATATACGCCAGTTTTCTGGTGTATATCTGTCGCTAATTGCACCGCAATCTGCGACTTTTCCCCGCTCACGCCAGGTCTAAATAAGGATGTGTGGCTCGGAAGGGGGCTAATTTATTATTTTCTATGCCTGTTTTAGTTGTAGAAAATGTTCTAAATCTACACCATCAAGGAAGCTGGCGTAGGTTTAGACCGGCGATGGAAGTACCAAAATTATATAGAGGCCGGATCCACCACCAGCGCAGAGGTTTTTAAGACCGGCATCTAAAACACTGATCTTAATAAATTTCCCCCTATATTTTTCAATATATTGGTGCTATGAAACTGCTATAAATCCACTGATTAATCTCTCCTGGTGAGCTCAGCTCCATATTCCATTGTAAATAGTAAAGCTTTGAATGCCTGCAGCAACCACTAGGGGGAGCTCTGTACATAGAAATACAGCTACAACAGAACTCAACTGGAGTTGTAGAAATCTCTATGTCATGAGCTCCGCCCTAGTAGCCACTGTAGTAAAATTTTATTTGGCAATGTCAGGGCACAGTGAAAGATGCTTAGCGCCTGTCCCTGCTTCCACCACAGGCCCCATAGAAGTTGTATATGCAGCAAATATCTGAGGAGCCAGTGCAGAGAATGGGAGTGGTAGTGGCCTTGATGAGATGATGTTTTACAAGGGATCTCCAGCAGCAGTTTGCAGCTAATAGCACCTCTGGTATGCTATCTTGATGATGCCTCTCTACTGAAACTCTGGCTAACAGCTGTGAGCTGTGAACTTGTGGCCGGAGGTGTCCACTGTGTAATGCAGACTTTTTTGAGTTGGCCTGGTCTGGATGTGATCTAGGTGATTGGTGTCTGAGTCATAGACCATCACCAGCAGCAGGGTCTGTATAGCTATGGTTGCTGGTCACTCTGCTGACTGTAAACGCTGTATTCTTTCAGTCTCTTTGGAGTAGTGGCCTCACAGATGAGCTGGTTCCCTGGTCCCTCAGACCCTTGGAGCAGGAGCAATTGCACGTGCTTCCTCACTCCAGAGTATCTGGACTTACATGCCCCTTTCCTGGCAGGAGCTAGGACCAGCCCTCTCCTACCAAGAGGAGAGAAGTGGTGTGGTTAGCTCCATCCCTGATACCAACTATACCTGACCTGTTGGTGTACAGTGCAAACATGACATAGCATGGCAAAACATAACATTATATTGCATTACAAACCAAGCTCTGCAGATACCCTTAGGTCTGGGGTACTGCACATAGTCTGCCTCAATGTAAGGTACGCCAGTGGAGGTAATTATGACGTCTTTCCTTTTTGAGGTGTCACCTTTTTCTATGTATGTCATTCCGACCCTTTAAAAATAAATGCATACCAGATGGACACCCTCTTTATGTCGGAGCCATGTGTCCTCAGAGAATACTGAATGCTCGCTGTATCTCATGACACCTCCTGGTCTGTGACCAGATTTAATTCTTATTTTCTCTGGAGCACTGTATACGTTATCTGAGAGTTCAGTTAAGAATGGATGACTCAGAGCAGGATCGTCTTGTGGACGGAGCGGATAATAAGCCTTTCTGTGGACTCGGTGCCATACCAGCTCCTTGACCCGGCATGATTCGTATTGATTCGTAGTCATTTGTGATAAGCAGATGATCTAATATACATTGAGCACAAACGTAATAGACTCCATAAATCTTATAGTGTCGAGGGCTAGATGGTACATAAGGAGCTGAGGACTTCCAATAACTCCCATTTATTTTTATTAGCGGAGACAGCACAGAAAATAATTACTCCAGCTACTACTCTGCATCAGGCCTCATGCTCACGACAGTATTTTTTTGCGGTCTGCAAAAAGGGGTTCCGTTGTTCCGTGATCCGTGTTCGTTTTTGTTTCCATGTGTCTTCCTTTATTTTTGGAGGATCTCCAGACATGAAGAAAAGTAAAAAAAAATCTAAGTCAAGTTTGCCATGCAAATGATAGGAAAAAAACGGACGCGGATGACAATCTTGAATGGGTCCGCGAACCGTTGTCCGTGAAAAAAATAGGACAGGTCATATTTTTTTCACGGACTGGAAGTACGGATCACGGACGCGGATGACAAACGGTGCATTAGCCGAGTTTTCCACGGACCCATTGAAAGTCAATGGGTCCGCAGAAAATCACGGGAAACGGCACAACGGACACGGGACACAACAACGGTTGTGTGCATGAGGCCTGAGGCACACTCAAATATTTAAATATGTCCTACTGAAAGCAAAATGGGCCCACAAAACATAACTGTATGTCTGCATCTGCCAAATTGTTCATATGACTTACTTCACACCTCCCAAGTGTCCCTCTTTTAGAGGGATAGTCCCTACTTTTGACCTAAGTCCCTCAGTCCCTCTTTGCTCCTTAGGCCAAATGCACATGATCAGACTTGAGTGCGGATTTTCCGCGTGGATTTGCATGCGGAAAATCCACAACGTAGGTCATGCACACAGCACACGGTATTCTATGAGAATTTGAAATTCTCATGTGCGCGATGAAGATTTATTTTTCGTGCGGATTTTGACCCGCGGTGTGGATTTTAAAATCCGCAGCATGTCAATTTATTTTATTTTTCCTGAACGTATTTTCTCCATTCACTTAGTAAAATCCGCATGCGGAAAATCCGTACCAAGTCCTCATGCAAATCTGCACCAATTGATGCGTATTGTCCACATGGATTTCCCAGCGAACTCCTGCAGATTTCAGTGCGGATTTTCCGCACATAAATCCAGAACTTGTGCATTTACCCTTCAAGGGCATCTGTCAGCAGTTCTGTACCTATGACACTGGCTGCCCTGTTACATGTGCACTTGGCAGCTGAAGACATCCGTGTTGGTCCCATGTTCATATGTGCCCGCACTGCCTCTAGCAGCAACGGGGGCGTAGTTCTTACTCCTAGAAGCTTACCTCTCTGCATCTGATCTGATCTTTCGCACAATGAGCCATAAGTGCCCCTCTTTGACCATCTAAAAAGTTGGGAGATACACTATGCTTACTTATCCAGAAAACTAACAACGTGGGGCTCCACTTTGGGCAGGTTTTTAGGACACAGAAACAGAGGCATCCAGCAACATGTATAGGGGGAGGTTTATCAAGTCCGGTATGTGCAGCATCGGTCTTGATATCCCCTGCGCTGCTGGAGGATGGGCTCTTTTATTTATTTTGTGATACAAACGTACTATTTTGCTACACAAAATATTTCGACATCTCACCCTGTGATGTGCAGTAGGTGTAGCTGTATTCAGTGTGCATATCTTGGGGGAGATATAGATAGTTAGGGATGAGTGAACCTGAACTTTATCAGGTTCAGGTTCTGTGTTCGATGTTCGGGTAGGTTAAGTATTCCGTTATAGGTTCCATTATAACAGAAAATAACGGAATTCGTAGATGGAATGCAAAACCAAAGCCTTTAAAAGGCATTCCGTTTTGATCCGTCATAATAGAAGTTTATGACCAAGCATAGCGGATCACTCTGGTTTCCGTTATGCAGGACAGAAAACAAAGTCCTGTTCCATCCTGCATAACGGAAACCAGACGGATCTGTTAGGCTTGGTCATAGACTTCTATTATGACGGATCAACGGAATCCATAATGGAATTTCTACACCACCCAAACACTGAGCCCGGTAGAGATTGGGTTTGCTCATCCAGATAGATAGATAGATGATAGATATGAGAGATTGATAGAATATTTATCTTGTCGTATATCTCGGATATTCACGTCTTTTGTATTTTTAGAAATGAGAAATAAAACGAATGGAAGTAAATTTAACCCCGTGAAGCCTACACAGCTATTTTTAATTCATTTCTGTATTAAGCCCTTCAAAAATAAATCTCTATCATTTGCTATTTGAGTGAACGGTGTTTCCATGACAACCACAATGCCATTGATTGTTTTCACACAGCAATTAAAGGGCTCCTTTAGTAATGTGGCTGCCGGCCGCGCACCCACACAGTAAACACTTTGGCATCGCTAGGATGAGACCTACGCAGGTACACCCGCTCTGTTCTCTATGTCTTTCTAGTTTGCATCCCAGGGAGACTTGATTGGGAAGCTCATCAATATTGTGTGGGGGTGTCATGTAGGTGTCAGTCTTAGCATTCTGTTCTTTTATTCTTTATGCTCTGCTCATACAGATAATTTACAGATGATTAGAGACCACCTCCGCTGCATGCACATAGGCTATTCGTATAGACTTTTACAAAATCTCTACTTGATGCATGATTTTCCATCACCGGCTCTGTAGGTTCATGCCTCAGAAGTTACCCCAGGAAGTATTACTTGCTATACATTACACTATATCCAGTCCTCGTACACAGGGGTGCACCACCAATTAGGCCAGGTGAGGGCATCGCCCCAGGCAGCACACGGTAGGGGGGCAGCAGAAGGGCCATGGGCAACGAGCGCTTTCATTGTGGCCAAAGGGTTAGGTTAAAAAACTGGCATGAGGGGGGGGGCAACGTTTCAGTTTTCACCTCAGGCAGCAGAAAGGCTAGGTGCACCCCTGCTCGTACATACTTGCTTTAAAGGTAATTTGTCCCCAGGAATTCACTATTACTCCAGGCACAATGCCATGTAGGGCTAGCTCAGCTGAATGTAATAATACCTTTCGCTTACTGATCCGTTGTTTTCATCCATATGCAAATGAGTAGTTAAGTGCACCAAGGGCAGGCTCAAGCCACTCTGTGCACCCTTGCTCCTCCTTCTACCGGCTAGCCCCTTCCTGGTGTTGGAGCTTCGAGTATAAACGGAGGCCACAATGCAGATGGGAATAGAGCATGAGATGGAGGCATTTTGGCTGCTTTGACTAGAGATGAGCGAATTTCATGATAAATGTAATTTGCCGCGAAGCCGAATTTCCTCGTGCTTTGCGGTAGAGAATCAATTTAACCTGAAATAGTGAAAAAAAATAAAACATACTTACCTCCTCCATTTGCTCGTAACGAGACGCCTACTGGCATCTTGATTGAAGATCTCGGCCAGGCCGTCACGAGCAAATGTTAGGAGGGAAGTATGATTTTTATTTTTTTCTGTTAATTTTATACTGTATTATTACTCTCAGATGCCGCGATCATGTATGAATGGGGCATCTGAGGTGTAAAATAATGGGGACACTAACGCATCTCATTGTCGTCAGTAATTCGTCACAAAGTTCTTTTTTTTTTTTTTTTTTATTCGACGAAGCGGCCAAATCCAATTTTCCAAAACTTTGCTCATCTATATTTCTGACTGATAGAGATCAAAGCACTGATACCCTCCTTAGGCTACTTTCACACTAGCGTTTTTACTGGATCCGGCAGGGTTCAGCAAAAACACTTCAGTTACTGATAATAAAACCATCTGCATCCGTTATGAACAGATCCGGTTGTATTATCTTTAACATACCCAAGATGGATCCGTCATGAACTCTATTGAAAGTCAATGGAGGACGGATCCGTTTTCTATTGTGTCAGAGAAAACGGATCCGACGCCATTGACTTGCATTGGGGGTAATGCCAGATCCATCTTGCTCCATATCCCAGGACGGTATGGTTTGCTCTCTGGTCTGGGAACGCAACTAAACGGAATGGAATGCATTTTGGAGCATTCCTTTCTTTTCAGTTTTGTCTCCATTGACAATGAATGGGGACAAAACAGACGCGTTTTTTTCCCCCGGTATTAAGCCCCTATGACGGCTCTCAATACCAGAAAACTAAAACGCTAGTGTGAAAGTAGCCTTATTGTAATATTGAATGATTTTTGAGGAATTAACTTTTTTTATTTTTTATTTATTAAGCTGACAAGTTTTTAATTTAAAAAGTTGTAAAAAAAAAGTCACCCTAGGCCTGACACTTCTATGTCAGTTAAGTGGAATCGATGCTTCACAAATATAGCGCTCATCCTGAACACCTTTTTTCTCGCTGTATTTGGGCCAGAATAAATACACTATTACAAATCTGGCTGCCTGCAGCCCCCACTAGGGAGGGGCTCAGTGCATAGGATTTTATAAAGGCCTAGTGCATAAAAAGGCAGTGTTTTCACAGAAAGAAGAGTTCAGCTCTGAGGCCTCGTCGTTTGCTGTGCCTCTATGGAAGGTACCCCACTGCTTCACAGTTCTTGTCTGCGTTACTACCACTAATGCTACCCTGTGGACGGGAAGGAATAACATATGTGTGGGCTGCTCTGTACTATAATGTATTAGGATACAAAGGAACTACAATGAAAATAGACTTAGAAGGCGGAAATATCGATGTCGATTTCCACAGTTTACTATTATCTTGTTTTTCAGGTCTTCTCTTACACGGCAGATAAAGAAATTCGTACAGATGATTTATGCCTGGACGTATCTCGGTTGAATGGCCCCATCATCATGCTCAAGTGCCATCACATGAGAGGTAACCAGCTCTGGGAATATGACGCTGAGGTAGGTTGGCTATTGGTCATATATGATGCCTCCAATGCTACTGATCTGCTTAGATACTGTACTGAGAATACTACTACCACTAACGTCATCACATCTCCAATAGGAATCGTCTGAATTTCCAGCAGACTCCTAGCTGTAGGGTCATGAGTCTGAAAAAGGACCTGTCAGCTATCTTGAACAGTCTCTTTTAGTAGATGGATTAGTATTTGGATTCCTTGTGAAATAACAATCCTGCAGAATCTTTTCTCATAACCCTTTGTTGTGCTGTTCCTCTTTTATTCCCCCTGGAAATGAATGAATAAATTGACGAGTGGTTGATACCAGTTCGGGGTGTGTCCCTTCGTGTTTGGACAGTGTCCAATTAGCGCGGACACTACCATACTGTGTAGGAACATGCCCCGTTGTAAATGTATTCATAAATATTCAGGAGGAATAACAGAGGAGCAGCATAACACAGAGGTCTAAGAAATGAGGTTGCAGAATTGTTATGTTGGGGGGCATGCAAGTTACCTCCACACCAAAAAGCAATGGTCTAAAGGTCAGCAGGCCAAAGGCACTACATAGATGAGGTTTGTATTATTTTAAGGCCTCCTGCACACGAACGAGTGTGCCCCGTGGCAGTGCTGCGGCCCGCAAAATTGCAGCTGCAATGCACTAGCACCGACCGTGGGGCAGCCACAGCGGATCGCGGACCCATTCACTTTAATAGGACTTCTATAGGACATGTTCTATCTTTTTGCGGAATAGAAGTGCGGGACGAAACCCTATGGAAGCACTCCGTAGTGCTTCCGTAGGGTTCCATTCCGTGCTTCCGTTCCGCACCATTCCACATCTCTGGATTTGCGGACCCATTGAAGTGAATGGGTCCGCATCCGTGATGCAGAATGCACACGTAACGGTGCCCGTGTATTGCGGATCTGCAAATGCGGTCCGCAAGTACGGCAACGGGACACCTACGGTCGTCTGCAGGAGACCTAAGGCTGTGATCTGCAACCTGTGGGAATTCCCTGAAACTACAACTCTCAGCATGTTCTTTTGGGCGTTGCAAGACGTTTACAGATGCTGGATGATATTTTTGAATTTGATTCTAAAAGTCACCATAGACCTTAGGAATTAGTATTTCACTTAGAAATATCTTTTAACAATTACAATGAAGATGTAAAATATTAGTGGTTGTCCAGTATAGCCTGACTTTTCCTGACATTTTCTTGGCGGGGTCTACTTTCCCACCTGTTCTCCTTTAATGGGGTTATTCCATGTTTAGGGAGCATTCACACGAACGTGTTTTTCTTCCGTGTCCGTTCCGTGTCCGTTCCGCAATTTTGACGGACAATGCACGGACCCATTCATTTCTATGGGTCCGTGAAAATTGCGGTATGCCTTTTATTCTCATCCGTGTGCTGTCCGTTCCGTGTGTCCGTTCCGTGTGTTTTAGAACATGTCCTATACTTGGCCGCAAATCGCGGTCCGTGGCCCCATAGAAAGTCATTGGGTCCGTGAAAAACGGATAGCACACGGAAATGCATCCGTGTGTCATCCGTTTTTAACGGACCCTTGGACTGAAAACATTCTAGGAAACCCCATTTCATTACCCATCAGTTTTTTTTGCGGACCGTGAATAACGGATGACACACGGAAGCACCACGTCCGTATTATACGGACTTGCGGAACGGAAAAGGAAAGATAACTGAAGACATACGGAACACACGGATCCGTGATTTACGGACCGCAAAACCAACACGGTCGTGTGAATGCTCCCTTAATGTAAAAAAAAATGAAACTCATAGATCATTAAGTACATGACATTCTTTTTCTCCCAAAGTTAGAACCAGCCCTCTACCAGCCCCATTCATTATTATTATTATTTATTATTCACACTTATATAGCGGTACTATATTCCGCAGCGCTTTGCAGACATTAGCACCAGGCTGACAATCTAAGTTATTGCTCCAAGTGCTCTGCTAGTTTTTATTTCTAGCTGGCAGAGCAGGGGGCATGCACTTTCTCAGGGGTGCGTCCTTTCTAGTAGAGCTGGTTTCAGTTGAGCAGGACAGAGAGATAAGGAAAAGAACAAACAGCAGGTGGCGCTATACAGATAAATTTTATTGGATAACTCAGTGGCTGTGCTAAATTTTTTGTTACATGCAATTACAAAAATATTCAGATCCAGGTGCTGGTTTGAAAACTGTAGATTATTTTTCATGAAACAAACCCTTTCAGGATATGTACACCATTTATTTGTATCGCTCCAATAACTGTAAAATAAAAAAGTTTGCAAACCTATGTGTCTCCATAGTTACAGCATTCAAACAGAAGCCTGTGATTAGTCTCTTCTTGCTCCCACCCATCCCTTTTCTTCTTATTAACATACATTCTTCATTATATTCAATATCTTTGTTCGTTGGCAGTGAATAGGAACAATGGGAGAGATTTACTAAGCAAAATGTAGCAGAATTCTGGTTGGATTGTGCCAAAAAACTGACACACTTGCCATGCTCCAGGTGACACTTTTAGGCTTTACTGGACAGCTTTGAACGGTGTCTATTAACGGACCGTGTGGCTAAGAGTGGTCGTAAAATGTGGCAGATTTATTAAATGCGGACAATTTTTAGAAAAAAATAATATTGGCATAAAGTTAGCCAGCCAAGAGGTGGCAAAAGCAAAATAAGTTTTGAACGTGCAAGATGCACAACATTTATCACCCAGCGTATGTTATTGTCTCCTCTAGTTTATGCCTAGATTCTGTACATCACTTATGAGCATTTGCCACAACTGTAAGGCCCCTTTCACACGAGTGAGTTTTCCTGCTCGGGTGCAATGAGTGACGTGAACGCATAGCACCCGCACTGAATCCTGACCCACTCATTTCAATGGGTCTGAATATGCAGCCAGCCAGTAGCACAGGGGCAACGCGTGAGGTGCACGGTGGACCGATGAGGGGTCAGAAGGTATAACACACAGTTCATCAGTTTACTCACGGTTAGCAGAAAGCCTCCCTGGGCTGGCAGCACAGTGTTGAGGTGGACAGCATGAAATCCTCCGGGGCACGCTCTGTGGTAGGGAAGCATCAGCCAAGATGGTGGTTGAGGTGCCCTTGATGTTAGGGGTGCTTAGGGTGCTTGTTGCGGCTGAGTCCCTTGATGGTTTTTGTCGTGACGCCAGTACCGTTAATGGTGGTACAACCATTAGTAGTAATAATGAGGTAGACAGTGGTAAGATGCAACTCACAACTTTTACTGTTGATGACTTTGGTTGCAGCAGAACAAAATACAGTCTCTTGTTGGTAACAGAGTAGGTCTGCAAATCCACTGTTTCTAGGCTTTTCAGGTTTGCCTTGGAGCTGTGAGTAAGGTGTACCCTGTTGATGTGCTCAGTCCTATTCCTTGTCCTTTCCCTACAAGCTGAACATTGGGGACAGGTAAACTCGTCTGTTTCCCAGAGTTATGGTGTGGCTGCCAGAAGCTATAAGTCCTCCATCATGCACAAAGGTGTCTGTAGCCCTCAATAATGGCTGTTATCACCGATGATTCCTTAGGAAGCTTGTTTCTATTCCAGGGAGGTAAACTCTCTCCTACTGGTCAGGGATGCAAGTGTATAGTCCGGCCACAGAAGGAAAACGCTCTTCTGCGCCTCACATCTTAGTATCACCTTATAGTGAAAATGGCTCCACTCACTAATCTGTGTCATGGAGTCTTCACTCTACATTCTCTCCCACTAATCTAATCTGATCTACTCAGATCTGCATCCATTCTATGCTGTCCCACTAAACTCCTCTCCTCCTCAACTCAACTCTGGTCTCAACTGACTAACTTTTATCTGCCTCACTAGGCCTGACCTAGGTATATATATAAGATCTAAGCTATATCCCCATCTAGTGGTGGGATGTATAAATTACACCTAATCTGCCTGGTAACAGGGATTTTGCAGATACATTAGTACAAAGTACCACAATACAGCATAATGCAAGTGCTTTTGAGCAGTGCCCACACACATGTAGTGGGACGCTGCATGTACATGAGCGTTTTTTTCACGCATCAGTTCTGCTTTGCCCTGAACGCATCCAGAGCTAAATCCGCCACGCTCGTGTGAAGGAGGCCTAAATTGTCTTGGCAACCATCGAGGATCTAAAATGGTCACAAATCAATATCCTCTTATAATACTTTGCTACAATGTGCCACCAATTACTAGATTTACTAGAATATGCCATCAATGTCCAGTTTGTGGGGGCCGGTTAGATTTAGGGTCTTAAAACTATTGAATAATGGATACTAAGCAGGTGGCTCACTCAGGTTTATCACGATTGGTGCACAGGTTCAAAGAAACACCCCTAGTTCTGATTAATATATGAATATGGAATAGAACCGGCACTCAGAACATTAGGAATTCACGTGGGACCGAGATGTATGGCTAAAAAATTTATTAAACAGTATACCCTGTGAACACTGGGTTAAAAATACTTATAAAATATGACAATAAAAACATCTATTTGAACACACTGCCCATGTAATTCTCTATGTCAAGGAAAGCTGCATCCGTATCTTCCCCTATGGGTCCGACTCGTTGGATCACAGCCGTCTGTGGCAAAGTGAATCAGGGCTAATTGTATTCCAATTGCGGTATACAAATTGCATATAGTACGTGCATACAAATCAAATGTCTAATATAAAATACACTGTATAAAAGATGTCACAATGCAAAACGCAAATGCTAGCCCGTTCGGGTGTTGTTTTTCCTATAGTATCGAGATTGTCCATCCGCTGTGATTGTCTCAAAATACCGAGTGTACTGGATATTATTTCAGTTGTCCAGCAGGTCTGTGTTACACACTTATTTATGTCGTTTTTGTTGTTCAACAATATGGTGCAACTCCACTTATCTTAGAATTGTTTGTACTCACTGTGGTCTCAATGTAGCCATTCCGCGGGAGGGTTACTGCCGTGGCGTCCCACGCTTCAACCTTTCTCCGCTGTAGCTGTGGTGTTTCCGGTTCTGTCCAAATCTCGTCTCTAATCTCGCGACAGACCTATCTCAGCAGCTATACTTTTGTGAGTCCTACGCCAATTCTTGTATCGTATGTGGCAAATACACGTCTTTGTGATAGATGAATTTTGGTCGCCTCAAAAATTTTGGTCGCCTCAAAAAAATTTAATTAAAAGTGCTCAAAACAATATCAATTAAAACTACAGATTGCCCCAGAAAAAAAGAGCCCTTATACAGCTCTGTGGACAGTAGTATATTTTTTTTTAAGTATTAAAACTAGTGATGGATGAACATCTGCCGGGACAGTTCGCGAATGCGATCGTGATCATATGTTCGTGAACCGCAAGTTCGCGGCGGGTCCCATTCATTTTAATGGCAGGCGAACCTGAAAAACCTTTAACTCATATTTGCAGCCAAGAAATAATTACTAGAAGTGCACAAATAGTCCCACAACATGGACAGTGACCGACCAGATGTATTATTCGAATTTGCGATCTCCATTCATTATTATTTTTTGTCAATGCGAAATATCGGCAATATAATTTTCTCGTACGCGCATGCGCAAGTGCACTATACAGTACCCAAATGCACTATAAAGAAAGTATATTGGTATATAACACTGCGCTTCTATCAGTTTTTTGGGGGGCGACTGGTATATCACACCAGTAGAAATTATTTGTTCCAATAACGCTTGTCCCTCTATATACCTGCAGTATCGCAGCAGAACCGCACACAACTGCCGCACAATACTAATGCACTATAATATACTGTCTAACATAGAAAGTATATTATAACATTGTACAAGGAAGGCAATCCATTAGAATATACATGAAGATAAAACGTAACCTTTAATAATGTTACTATGAGGGTCCATTCACACGTCCGTAAGTGTTTTGTGGATCCGCAAAACACTGACACCGGCAATGTGCATTCCGCAATTTGCGGACCACACATCGCCGGCACTATAAAAGAAAATGCCTAATCTTGTCTGCAATTGCGGCCCCATTGAAAATGAATGGGTCGGCACCCGCTCCTCAAAATTGCGGAACGGATGCGGACCCATTTTGCGGATGTATGAATGGAAAAGATATCCTTCAAAATGAAAATAAATTAAATTATTAAAGTTAATAGATGTGGTCGGCAATAACAAGTGCTCGGCGGCACTAAATCAGGTGCTTGGCGGCACCAAATCAGAAACCATATGTCCTACCACAATCCGGGGGGTTCCAGTGCACATCCATGAATCCCGGAGGGAAAGCAAAAACCATCTATCCCTGGGCTAGATGATGATGTGGTATTGAAGGACAGGGTGGGCAAAGAACTGTCCCTGATATTATTGCCCTACAGGGGGTGCTATTCTGGCCCTGATAGCCTAACCACAGACCACCCGCCCTGATAAGAGCGACCCCGTCCGGAACCTTACCCTATATAAAAATGGCCCTAGTAAGCCCCTAGCCCCTGGGCCCCTGACTTCCAGGTGATCACTATATAGATCTATGTGTTTTTGACTCATTATAAAAGTATATAAGTATATCGCATCCCTCTGTATATCACACCTATCGATAGCACACCTATACCAGTGCTAAAAAGGACTTTTGTGGCCCTATTAGCGAGCGTTTGGTGTCCCTAACAGCCTGTCCCTGCCCCACACAGCAACCTCTCCCTACACTGGCAAAACACTGAATGTAAAATGGCGGCCAGATCAGGTCTACTTATAAGGTAGGGGGTACGTCCATGTGCTGAAACGTCTCAATTGGCTGTCCTGTACCAGCTGATGGATGTGTCATGGGTCAAGTTCTTCATAATGTAAAAGAATATGGCGGGCGCGAATTTCTCCATATGTTCGCATGTTCGACGAATCGTGAACACGCAAAGTTCGCCGCGAAACGACTTCCGGGTGAACCGCAAGGTTATCTCTAATTAAAACAACTGTGCAAGTTTAGTATCACTGTAATCGTACTGACCTGCAAAACGAAGTTAACATATCAATTTTATTGCATAGGGAACGTCATAAAAAAGAAACTCCTAAAATGATGGTGTAATTGTGTTTTTTTTCCCATTTCCACCCATGTGGACTGTTTTCCAGTTTTCCATTACATTGTGTGCAATACTAAATGGTGTCGTTAAAAAGTAAAAAGTCCAACTTGCCCTCATAGGGCTATGTGGACAAAAAGAAAAGGTTATGGCTTCAGCAAGGCAGGCTGTAAAAAAACAAAAAAACAAGAAAGAAAATGTATGTGGCTTGAAGGGGTTAATTCATTATGCTAAACACTTAAGAGTTTTTTATGATGTTGTTTTAAATTTTTCATGCATATTTAAAAAAATTATCTTGGGGGTCATTTATCAATCTGAAATACGCCTAAATTAGGTGTATTTCAGGCACAGATTGCGCCGCATTCTGCGACTTCTCCCCGCTCACAGCAGGTCTAAAATTGTGGGCGTGGAAGGGGACGGGCCAGCAGGCCCATGTTGTACACCATTCTCTATGCCTGTTTCAGGCGTAGAAAAAGGTCTAAAGTTATGGGCTCGTTCACACGAACGTATTTTGCGTTCCGCGTTTTCTGCGTTCCACATACGGTCCATATACGGAGCCATTCATTTCAATGGGTCCGAAAAAGATGCGGACAGCAATCTGTGTACTGTCCGTATCCTTTGCTCCGTTCCGTGGCCCCGCAAAAATGATGAGTCCTGTCCTATTCTTGTCTGTTTTGCGGACAAGAAAAGGCATTTCTATAATAGGCCTCCTGTTCAGTTCCGCAAATTGTGGAAGACACACGGGCGCCATCCGTGTTTTGTGGATCCACGATCAGTGCCAGCACCGATGTCGGTCGTTTCAAGCAGAGTGTTAGCCGGACATTACAGCTAACACTCTGCCCGCTGCCGCTCTGCCATCCTGAAAAGGGGGAAGGGGGGGGGGGGGGCTGCAGGGAAACTTGTGTGGAGCGCTGTGTCCCTGATTGGACGCCTTCCATTGTATCTCTCTTCTGTGTTGTCATGGTTTCAAAGATTAAAACTGACCTTAATATAAGGCCGTCCACTTTCCCCTTTTGGCATTTCAGATAGCATTTAGGAAGACTAAAGATGTCCCATGGAAATAGATCTTTAGATTTAGTGACATAAAGAGCGGAATGAAAGCCACAGATGATCTCATTTTGTCTGCCATCCGCCTGCGACAGATACATAACATATTATTTTCATCCGCTCCTATGATGCTCCGCTGTCTGTAAACCGCTGATGTAGGTTGTAGAACCGGCTCCCACATCTGAAGAGTAAATTTGCATTTACACTGCGTGGTCCTCCTAAGGAGTTTAAAGAGACACTGCTACATACTGTATGACATGATATGTAAGGACGTTCCTCAAAAAAGACTTAGGGCCCCCTACTCTCGCAACAGGTAGATATTGGAGTCTATAGAGTCAATCTTGTAAGGTGATAGTTGCTTTATACATCCATAAAAATAAATGCATGTCCGTCCACTTTTCTGTTCGTTAATGTCTTAATATATCTTTAAAACACTTGAAGCTCCATTTTTCTGATACAGAGCTACATGGATAAAATGTTAAACGATACATGTCTGGCTGCCTGCAACCACTACTAGGGAGGCTTACTGTGTAGTAGTGTATATACTTCAATGTACGCAGCAAATCATGTATACATGCTCCCTCTAGTGGTGGCAACAGGAAGTCAGAATTTTACATTTTTTGTGGGATTTAAGACCCTGGCCCTAAATAGGTTAAAAATGTCATGATATTTTGAAGATGGGTTATATAAAGGCAATGTACACCTTTTGGAGCATTTTTTATTATTATTATTGTACTAGCAGAAGGACCCAGATTCGCACAGGTATATTTCATCTATTTCATTTAATGTTTGTGTGTCTCGTTAAAAGATATCAACAGTATCCCCCATAGCAGGGACCTCTACAGCACCCCATCCCTTTAACAGTGAACTCCACAGTCCCCCACCTCTTTACACTGACCCTTCCCCACAGTGCCCTGCCACTTTATAATGGGACCTCCACAGCAGCCTATCCCCTTAACTTTGACCTTGACAGCACCCTGCCCCTTTGACAGTGAGTTTTACAGCACCCCACTCCCTTGACAGTGACCTCACAGTACCCTGCTGCCTTAACAGTGACCTCCACAGCAGTTGTCCCTTTAATAGTGGCCCCTGACCCCTTAACAGTGACCTCCACAGTGTCCGCCCCTTTAACAGTGACCTCCACAGTGCCCTGCCCCTTTAATGCTAGGTCTACACGACAACATGTTTCGAGCAACATTTTGTCTCAATAATTTTTATAATGATAGTCTGTGGTGTTGCACTGCGACATGTGACAGGCTCCGACTCCGACACGATAGTTGCATAAAATCCATCCAAGATGGATTTTTCTGCGACTGTCGCTTCGCAGTCGCAGCGTGTCACATGTCGCAGTGTAACACAATAGACTATCATTATTAAAATTGTCACGCAACATTGGTGCGACATGAATGTCACACGACACATGTAGCAGTGTAGTTATACCCTATGGGTCGTGCGACTTATTATTGCGCGACACATGTCGTCGTGTAGCCCTAACCTAAAGCTGACCTACAGCAGTGAAGAAAAATGCCTGGGTTGTTATGAAGACCCTGGAGTAAAACTGTGTGTATGTGGAGACTAAGGGCCTGCGAGCTTCTATTGGCTGATAAGGGACATGTGACCGTGTGTATGGCAGTTGGGATATGAAGAGAAAGACTTGAAGGCTTGTATTGGCTAATGCAGGTCATTTTTTGGAAATATCTTAGGAACGGTACGTCCTAGAGAGCTGTGACCCCCCCCCCCCCACAAGATTTATTTCCAGGTAGCAAGGGATGTGTATACCAAATTTCATTGAAATCGATGGTTGCGTTTTTGAGTAATCACGGAACATACACACATATATATGTCCTTCTTTATATATATATATATATATAATTTTTTTTAACAGTTAGTCTTTTATAGCTTTCAAGTTTCACTGACTCTGCAGACTGATCTTAAAGCTAAATCCCTATCAGTTTGATAAAAATTTTGCTCAAATGTCTATGAGCTGTTAGGAAAGTAGAGATAAGGGCTACAAATTGGGCTGCCAAAGCAGCCCTCAGTGTCACTGAAACATCCACAGACTCTTCTGAAGCTCCTCCTTTGTTAAGCCTCTACATTGGAAATTGCTCTAAGCTTCAAGTCCATTACTTTTCTTTCTTCAGTTACAGGGAACCTCCACCTGCCATGTGGCTTCAGCCACACACTGACTCATTTCCTACAACAGCAATTTCTATAGTTTCCCTAGTAGCCGGTTCATTATATTTAGTGATAAGATTTAATATTACAGTTTTACATCATACTTTAAATTATATATGCAGATGTCATAATTGTTACAGTGACCAGTGTGACACTCTAACCCATACCTATATCACACGTGCAGGGGCAGGGTTTGGGGTGGCCCCAAAGCTATGCTGGTTCTCCCAGACACCATTGATGTGGTACAACGTGTTGCTGCTCTCTGGAAGGGATGGTAAGGTGTGGTGCACCCCAATAGGAAATAAGTCCAGAGGGTCATGGTCTGCAATAAACCAGTATGCTTCTTTACTGGAGAAATTCAGGTGCAAAACAATACAGGCGATGCATAGGGCTGGCTTCTCCAGTCTGCTCTTCGGCAGAAGAAGGTTCTATGCTGAGGAAAGGCCTGAGCTAGTTGTCCCTCTCTCTCAGAAGGCTGGTACTCTGGCCAAAGGCTGGTGATCCAGGGTCTGTGGCAGAGTATCCTCATCTCAGAATTTTCTTCTCGTCATTCAAAAGTCTGGCAGAGTCTCCTCTTCTAAGCAATGTTCCCTAACTGCAGAACGCTAGGGGCTCTGACTGATCTTCTTAGATACAGTTTCTGGCTAAACTAGAAACTGTATCTAAAAAGAGCAGTCAGAGAGATGGAGTGGAGAAACTCAGCACAAACAAATACAATGTTACACTTTCCATCTCTCAGACTTGCATTAGAGCTTCAATAATAATGGCAATGACACAGCAGTTTTTTCAGACAAAACAAGTCTTCAGACATAACAACATAGCTAAACCAGACATTCAAAAGGTCAGTTTGTCTGGTTTTTATTGGCTAGAAAGTCCCAAAAGTCTCTCAGTATTAATTAACCCTTCCCCCAGTGCTGTGCAAATACAGTGCAAATGAACAGGGTATATATGACAACAGATATATAAAATGCAGTTACAATGTATTAAACAGTATAGGTCAATGCAAGTTAATACTTTAAAGTGAAATAAAATAAGGAAATGATGACTTTGCATAGGGAAAACAGGGGCAAATGTACTTACATGTCCAGACTTGAAAGCTAAAATTGACTCTAATAACACGTCACAATGCTATTTCATGACAAAAGCCATTGAAATCCATTGAAAAAGTAAATTAACATTTTCTTGCTATTGTTTACTTAATGCGTTAACCATGAAGTTTAGCTCGGCTATATCTGTGCCCCTAATCCAGGACACTACACACTTAGGTCCCCCCAATCACCCTTTACAAGTTTATCATTGGGGGACTCTTCTAACTAAACTAGAAGAGTCTAGTTGAATGCATTAAGACTTCAAAGTTTTACTCTTCTATCATTACACTGATGAATAGTAGCAATTTATTGAACATATTACACATATAGAAATAAAGATATATTACTTATGATAAATAGATCCTGTAATATATAATGCAGCCGCACGGAGTGGATTCTTCAGGATAATGTCAGTGTCATGTTGCTATTTCTCAATTTACTTCCCATGAGAAAAGCACCAGAGAAAAGCATCAATTCAGTCCAATTCCCAGATGACTCATTAAAGGCAAATCAAGTATTACATAAAAGTGCATGGTCCTCGTTACATTGCAGCTTCATCAGTATAGATTTAGCGTATGTGGGCAGATATTTTTCTACACTAACAAGATCTAATCAACAGCTCATTAGAATCTATATATACAGGTCCTTCTCAAAAAATTAGCATATTGTGATAAAGTTCATTATTTTCTGTAATGTACTGATAAACATTAGACTTTCATATATTTTAGATTCATTACACACCAACTGAAGTAGTTCAAGCCTTTTATTGTTTTAATATTGATGATTTTGGCATACAGCTCATGAAAACCCCAAATTCCTATCTAAAAAAATTAGCATATCATGAAAAGGTTCTCTAAACTAGCTATTAACCTAATCATCTGAATCAACTAATTAACTCTAAACACATGCAAAAGATTCCTGAGGCTTTTAAAAACTCCCAGCCTGGTTCATTACTCAAAACCGCAATCATGGGTAAGACTGCCGACCTGACTGCTGTCCAGAAGGCCATCATTGACACCCTCAAGCAAGAGGGTAAGACACAGAAATAAATTTCTGAAGGAATAGGCTGTTCCCAGAGTGCTGTATCAAAGCACCTCAGTGGGAAGTCTGTGGGAAGGAAAAAGTGTGGCAGAAAACGCTACACAACGAGAAGAGGTGACCGGACCCTGAGGAAGATTGTGGAGAAGGACCGATTCCAGACCTTGGGGGACCTACGGAAGCAGTGGACTGAGTCTGGAGTAGAAACATCCAGAGCCACCGTGTACAGGCGTGTGCAGGAAATTGGCTACAGGTGCCGCATTCCCCAGGTCATGACACTTTTGAACCAGAAACAGCGGCAGAAGCGCCTGACCTGGGCTACAGAGAAGCAGCACTGGACTGTTGCATGTCATTCGGAAATCAAGGTGCCAGAGTCTGGAGGAAGACTGGGGAGAGGGAAATGCCAAAATGCCTGAAGTCCAGTGTCAAGTACCCACAGTCAGTGATGGTCTGGGGTGCCATGTCAGCTGCTGGTGTTGGTCCACTGTGTTTTATCAAGGGCAGGGTCAATGCAGCTAGCTATCAGGAGATTTTGGAGCACTTCATGCTTCCATCTGCTGAAAAGCTTTATGGAGATGAAGATTTAATTTTTCAGCACGACCTGGCACCTGCTCACAGTGCCAAAACCACTGGTAAATGGTTTACTGACCATGGTATTACTGTGCTCAATTGGCCTGCCAACTCTCCTGACCTGAACCCCATAGAGAATCTGTGAGATATTGGGAAGAGAAAGTTGAGAGACGCAAGACCCAACACTCTGGATGAGCTTAAGGCCGCTATCGAAGCATCCTGGGCCTCCATAACACCTCAGCAGTGCCACAGGCTGATTGCCTCCATGCCACGCCGCATTGAAGCAGTCATTTCTGCAAAAGGATTCCCGACCAAGTATTGAGTGCATAACTGAACATAATTATTTGAAGGTTGACTTTTTTTGTATTAAAAACACTTTTCTTTTATTGGTCGGATGAAATATGCTAATTTTTTGAGATAGGAAATTTGGGTTTTCATGAGCTGTACGCCAAAATCATCAATATTAAAACAATAAAAGGCTTGAACTACTTCAGTTGGTGTGTAATGAATCTAAAATATATGAAAGTCTAATGTTTATCAGTACATTACAAAAAATAATGAACTTTATCACAATATGCTAATTTTTTGAGAAGGACCTGTATATCTGGATTTGCTGCTGCCATAATCTTAAAACAGCAAAGAAAAGTATGTAGGTAGACAACAAATAGGTAGATGGACAGAAAAACAGACAAATAGATAGATGGGTGGATAGATAGATATGGAGATATATATAGATAGACAGATAGATAGATAGGATATTATTTAGATAGAGGGATATGATATAGGTAGATGGAGACAGGTAGCTTTTAGATAGATAGATAGATAGATAGATAGATAGATAGATAGATAGATAAAAAAGAAGAAAAGGAATGAGCAGCACTCAAAAAAATGCTAGGTGCAATCCTTCAGGCGATCCTGAACCCATATCCATGAATTCATAAAACTGCAAACAAGAGGCAGCACTCCGACTTCAGTGAAATTAGAGGATTTATTTATTAACACATACCGGACTCTTGCAATGTTTCAGCTCAAATCAACGGATCTTGACAAAGGCTCCATAGAGTTGAGCTGATATATATGACAAAGACAAATAGATGGGATAAAATCTTTGCAGTTTCCAGCAAGCGCTGCTTTTCTCATACATGCAGCAAAACCACCAGGAAAGCACCTCAAGAGGTTTATTCTGTGCAGATGATTTATGTCTTATTTACTGTATGTGCAAACTAAACCTAAACTGTACAGACTGATAGAATGAAGGGGAGGTGGCATGATACATCAGACATTTTTGAGCTATTGTTGTTGGCGATTCCATCAGAATCAATGGACTTATTAGCTATAGTAGCCAGTAGTTCCACAGGACTGTTTTTTTGGGGGGCTGACAAACCAAGACTGGACTACAAAAAGCAGCCTGAGAGTGAAAAGGAAAACCATTCCACTCCTCCTGTCAGTTCTTGTAATCCGGTTGAGAATTATGGCCCTGGGCACAATATATTAGAATTATTGTGATACTGTATGGAGGTCTTATTTATACTTTGCATGTGGATATTATTTTAGCACTGAATGGCAGCATTGTATGAATGTAGGAGTATAAAAATGTAAAAATTGCCTATGTAATATATATATATATATATATATATATATATATATATATATTTGTAGGAACAATAGATACAAAGACTCCAGCTAAGTCGTATTTGATGCAACTTGTTTATTTTGCGTACAAAAGATGGTTGCTGCGGCAACCATCTTTTGTACGCAAAATAAACAAGTTGCATCAAATACGACTTAGCTGGAGTCTTTGTATCTATTGTAAAAGGGGTGGGAACCCTACTCCAGCAGAACATCCACTGAGTGCTACAAGGGCTCTGCTTGTATATATTTGTAGGAAGGAACAAGGGGCCATCAGAGCATATTTTTTTTCCTGAAATGTCATTATTGCAGTCTGACACTTCAGCTGATTAGTATGGCAGTAAGCTGATCCGGGACGCTCTTACTAGGAGTAGCCAAAGTGCTGGGTGGGTAGTTACTCCCCACATTCCAGGCCGGGTCTTGGGAGGCTTATAAAAGCAGTCAGCACTGTCAGGTGGGGTGGATTATCCTCCATCTCACAGTGAAGCTGTGGAGTCTCTGTGTTTGGGATTTGAAGCTGTGTGCTGTGCTAAAGGGCTGAGAGCCTCATGCTGGAAACCGCTGATGAAAAACTGCTCACAAGGTGAATGTTTTGTTCTGTGGACTTTCCATGGTGTGAGCGAACACCAAGACTGCAAACTGTCATTTTGTTTTGCTTTCTGTGTGACTAAACACTGAACTGTTTAGGTTGAAGACTTTGTGGTTGCCTCTATACTGCATCCGCTAACCTGCCTACCAGAGCGAATCCCCAAAATTGGTGGAGGATGTGGGCAAGACTTGGGGGAATTTAACCCAGCTGAACCCGCCAGACCGCAGTATTATGATCTGCTTCACCGGTTACAAAAATGGCTGCAGCCTGACATACTAAGTCCCACTGCTATGCTGGACAGTCTGTTGGCTGATGTGTTCTGGAGGGCTTTGCCGTACCCTCTCTAGCACTGGATCAGCCAGGTGTCTCCTGGTAATGCCTTAGAGATGGTCGACCTGGTGGAGCGCTATGAGGCCACCAGAAATCTACAGGGGGGTTCTGTTGGGAGGGGGCCAGTTAAACCCCGTAAAACTCCACCCTCGACCAGGCGGTCGGTGCCAGCAAGGCCCACTTGGAATTTACTTTGTGCAGACCCAGCTTCGATGGTCTGTTGGCGGTGTCAAGAGTCTGGTCACATCAGGGCCAACTGTTCCCATCGGGGGGAACCCATGGACACTAACTATGGCTACCGGCCCTCAATGTATGCCAGTAGGCTGTGTGCAACCGGTACCCCCGAGACAATAGTCACCTTTGTCAGGTACAAGTAGGAGGTAATCTAGCAGTGGCACTGCTGGACTCAGGGAGCCTAGTGTCCCTGGTAAGAGCTGCCCTGGTGCGGCCCGCCGAGTATACTGGCTGAAAAGTCGGCGTCGTGTGCATCCATGGAGACTTAAAGGACTATCCCACCGCCCTGGTGTCTCTATCCACGGTGGCCGGCAGGTGGACTCATGAGGTGGCCGTCGCCACAAGGTTACATTATGAACTAATAATTGGGAGAGACTTCCCCGGTTTCCCGTCACTGTGACCTGAGGCGAGAGTCACCAATACACATGAGACAGGGATAACCCTTGCAGAGTTGTCTGGTTCAGGGTGAGACCAGAACCCTGGGAACCTGAGACCTAAGGGCCAGCGGTAGGGGTGACCGCCACTTCAGGGAAAGAGGAGGAGACAACCCCGTTAAGTGTGATGGTGAGAGACGTGGAGGACTTGCCGCTGGGTCCGGAGTTGGCAGACCTCAACGTCACCGGAGATAATTTTGGTACAGCACAGCACCAGGACCCGACTCTATCTCGAGCCTGGGAAAATGTGGTAGTAGTTAAGGGTGAGCCATAACCACATTGCTATGGATCTCATAGGTCCAGTACTGAAGTCTGCTACAGGGCACCAATACATCGTGGTAGTCCTGAACTATGCCACTCGGTACCCGGAGGCTGGTGCCGCTGCGACATACCTCGGCCAAACTCATAGCCAAAGAGTTAGTGGAGATGTTTTCCCGAGTGGGCCTACCTAAAGAAATTCTGACCAACCAGAGTACCCCTTTTATGTCAAAAGTCATGAGGGTACTCAGTAAACTACTACGGATCAAACAGTTGCAGACGTCTGTCTATCACCCACAAATGGACGGCCTGCTAGAAAGATTTAATCAAACCTTGAAAAACACGTTAAAGCGGTGGTGTCTAAAGATGGAAGGCATTGGGATCTCCTACTGCCCTATCTCATGTTCACAGTGCAATAGCTACCCCAGGCCTCTACGGGGTTCTCGCCCTTCAAACTGCTGTATGGCCGACATCCGCGTGGGTTGTTGGACACAGCCAAAGAGGCATGGGAACAACAACCCACACCACATAAAAGTGTGATTGAGTATGTCACTCAAATGCAAGAGCGGATGGAGACAGTGTTGCCGCTTGTTAGGGAACATATGGAGGCAGCCCAGCGAGCCCAGAGTAAGGTCTATAATCGCCAGGTTCAGGTTCGGATTTTTAACCCGGGAGATCGGATTTTGGTTCTGGTACCAACGGTGGACAGCAATTTCCTTGCTAGGTGGCAGGGTCCCTACGAAGTGCCCGAAAAAGTTGGTCAGGTAACCTACAAGGAACTCTAGCCCGGCCAGAGAAAGCCGGAGCAGGTGTACCATGCAAACTTACTTAAACCAATGAAAGATAGGATGACCAGTACGGACAACAGCCCCCGGCCGGGTTTTCTGGTTGTAGAGTTTCCAGTCCCGCTGTCTGATAGGAGGGAAGCAGTTGCCACAGTAAAGATTGCTGACAACCTTTCCTCTAAACAGACTCAGGAGGCCAGGGAGTTTGTCAGCAGAAACACAGATGTGTTTTCGGACCTTCCTGGATGCACTTCTATCATCTGACATGACATTGTCACTGAGCCTCAGGCCAGAATCCGGTTAAAACCATACCGGGTACCTGAGTCGCGGCAACAAGCCATCTCGGAAGAAGTGCAGCTGATGTTACAGCTAGGTGTCATTGAGGAGTCAAAAAGTGAATGGGCCAGTCCGATAGTCTTAATACCCAAGCCGGACAGGACCTTACGATTCTGTAATGACTTCCGCAAACTTAATGAGGTTTCTAAGTTTGACGCATATCCCATGCTCCAAGCAGATAAGCTTATTGAGAAGTTAGGCCAAGCCCGGTATTTTTCTGTGTTGGACTTCACAAAAGGGTACTGGCAGGTAACCTTGACGGAGGCTTGCATCACACCAGAGGGGCTGTATCAGTACAAGGTATTACCCTTTGGTCAACATGGCGCTCCCGCCACGTTTCCAAGGCTAATGGACATTGTCGTCCGTCTACATCGTCGGTACGCTTCAGCGTTTCTGGACAATATCATTATCCACAGCACCGACTGAGAAAGTCACCTACCTAAAATACAGGCGGTGGTGAACCCCCTTAGGAAGGCTGGCTTAACCGCTAACCCAAAAAAGTGCGCAATAGGGTTAGAAGAGACCAAGTACCTAAGATATGTTATTGGGCGCAGGAATTATCAAACCTCAGGTGAACAAAATTGAGGCAATTCGGAATAGGCCCTGACCTGTCACTACTCGGCAAGTAAAGTAGTCCCTGGGAATGGTGGGGTACTATATGAGGTTTGTCCCCCACTTTGTTACAGTCGCCGCACCATGGAGAGGCCTTTTGAAGGGAAGCAAGTCAGTGACGGTCCCCTGGAATGAGCAGACGGAAAAGGATTTCTCCGCTTTGAAGTCGGCCCTGTGTGGGTCCCCGGTTTTGGTGACGCCTGACTTCAAAATGGAGTTTATAGTAGTGCAGACCGATGCCTCCGAGGTAGGTCTCGGTGCTGTACTGTCTCAGGAAGTCAACGGGGAGGAGCATCCCATTGTCTTCCTCAGCCGGAAGGTTATCCCAGCCGAGACCTGGTATAGTATAGTGGAGAGAGAGTGCCTGGCTATCAAGTGGTCACTCGAGTCTCTCTGCTATTATTTGTTGGGGAGAAAGTTTTGTCTGGTGATCGACCACTCCCCTCTCAAATGGATGAGCCAGGCCACCCGGTGTTTTCTGTCTTTGCAGATTTTTTAGTTTTCGGTGGAACACAGGGCAGGCCGGTTACTAGGAAACGCGGTTGCCTTGTCCCGGGTACACTGTGTGTCCACCCTCTCAGGGTTGAACAAAGGGGGAGGTATGTAGGAAGGAACAAGGGGCTATCATTGAAAACTTTGTGGTTGTCTCTATACTGCGTCCGCTAACCTGCCTACCAGAGCGAGTCCCCACAATATATATCTTTTGTCATTGCAATAAAAATGCAATGACTCGTGCAATTTCAAGTTCAGAACCAATAAACCAGATGTCAAATTTACAACGATGTTTTACCCCATAAATACAATTGGCTAATATAAAATCTCCTAACCTTTATAACCCTTTGCTATAATACAAAGCAGGGAGTATAAAACCTTACGAGGGCTCATGTCACCTTTATAACCTTTCTATAATAGTTATGTGTTCTGAGTCAATCAGCGTAGTCATTGGGAGGGCAGCTTATCCCCCTTCCCCTTAGCACATTTATTTCAAAGTGTGCAATACTCAGTATGACCACTAGATGGCAATATATTGACAGATTTTCTGAGCATTAGGAAGTGTTTTTTTGTAATTGGTAAATTTAGTGGCAGACGACCCTTACTCAGCGGTACTCAGCATTGAGATGTGAAAAGTGACATGACATCTGAAATGTCCATTCATCAACGGCGCTGCAAAGAGAGAGAGAGACTTTGTACAGGAGGTAGATGTAGAAAGAGGGAATATACAGCTGCTCCAGTCTCCTCTGTACCTTTCCTAATTGGACATTCATTGAAAATCCCCAACTGTTTGCTTGACTGGCAATAGTCATAGGACTTTAATGGTGTCCTCTTTGTTTAATCCCACAGTCGAGTGCGGAGTACAGGTTACAGTGAGATTCTGGGTCATATATGATATAATTGTATATTATATGTACAATATATACGTTTTGTATTTGTATATTTATCTCTCAATCCTAAGACTGCAGAAAATAGAAATAAAAAAATAGAAATCATATCTAATAAGCCAAATATTGTATACTAAAATATTTAAAAGGGTCTTCTGGATAGGTCATCAATATTGATGGTGGTCCGACAACCGGAACCGTGACGGATCAGTTGTTTCGTGCTGTTGTGGAGCCGGAAAAGATACAGTACGAATAAGCGAATGGAGCAGAAGGTCTTCACCTTGTATTAGAAATATCTGCCCTTATTATCCTATAACATTGCTCATATAGTCAGTATGAAAATATAACAGATTTCGTGACATGAAGAACCCTGGGTAGACAGGTAACCCCTCTCATGCTCCATAGAAGTATATTTCAAATTGTATTAGGGGGCAAACACTTTCCAAACACTTTTCACAGAACCCCCTGCAAGGATAGAGTCATTGCAAGCTCCACACATTAGGACATGGCAGGTACACGTTAATATTTAATTAACATTTAAGCATACATTTTTAAAAATGTTTCTGCAGATTATATTTATGAACTCAAGTAAGTGAAGCAGTCACTGAATTACACACGAGCGTCATGTGGGGAGCGGCGAGACGATAACCCCCAGGTTTTATTTTCCATTCTCAAATTTACAGGTGAAAGCAAACAGGTAGAGTCACAAGTGGGCTGAATGCAGAGGAAGAATAGAGGGAATGTTACATGAAATTAGAAAATGGAAAACTATCTACGGTATCTATCTATCTCATATCTATCTATATAATTAAAAAAAAAGAGCAGCACAAGAGCAAAAAATATATATAAAAAAGAAAAGAAAAGGAGGTGCACGCCCATAGGTCTGAGTCCCCGAGGCATAGCTAAAGGCTCATGGGTCCTGGTGCAAGAAGTTCAGCTTGGGCCCCCCTTCCCTCAAACCTTCGTGCTGCATGAGGCAAAAATTGAAACTGCCCCCCCCCCTCCTCCTTACCAAATTCTTAACCTAACCCCTTCTGACTAGCCAGAGGTGTAACTTTCATACACTTTCTATAATACCAGTATCTTCTGATGTGGCACAAGGCTCTTTGGACCACTCAGGCTCCTGGGCCCGGTAGCAGAGAGGGAGGAGACTCACCAGAAGGGCAACTATAATATAAACACGCCATGTGTGGCGTTTCACTGGTAATACTGCGCATGTCAATTGTCATCCAGGAAGGGCAAGAGATGCATAGACCACATGAACGTGATAAGTAGTGCGCCTGTCAGACATGTGCACTCGTCATGCGATATGTAAACCGTCCATGTTAAAACAGGGCAAAAGGCACAGCGCAAGTGGCGCACTGCGTACTATGTGCCGCAGTGCAAAGTGGTGAGTTGGGTGTGGTCTCAGGTCTCTTTATATGCTTTAGCTTGGAGACTGAGATGAGTTTGCTTGTCTGCCTTGCATGTGAGATGCTTGCTCTGTGCATGGATGAGATCTGAGGGCCATCCAAGTTTGACATTGATGTTCTCAGCAATGTCATCTGCAATGTCATACTGTGTGTTTCATCCTTGTCTTCCTTCCCCTCCTGGTGTGTAGTTTATGTTGTGGGTTTGAGTTGGAGGTTTGTTATAGGTCTGGGTGTTTGTTTCATGTAGGTGTGTACTGGCCTGCATGGACGTTTGACGTTTTCCCCTTTTGTGTGTGTGTCCTCCGGAAGGGGGTTGGTTCCCCGGAGGGGGAACTACTCTACAAGAGAGTGTGCTATCCTGCCTGGAGCTTTCGTGCGTCCTGTGTTCGAATGGAGGTCCGGGTAGATGTTGGTGCCGTCTTTCCATCTCTGCTGCGGCAGGTAAGTGTTGGTTGTTTCTAGTGTTCTGTTGTTACACTGTGTACTTACCTGCCGTGCAGTTGCTGCATTCTGTCTTTCTCCCTGTCAGCTACTGGGCCTCTGGAGACGCCTGTCATCCGTGGTGATGGATGAACAGGAGGTCTCTACCCTGTCACGGTGTTGAGGGCGATGCAGGGATTCCTAGACTTTTAGGTTCGTGGGTATCAGCCCTCTTACCATTGAAGGTGGCTCATACAGCCAGGAGACTAGGGCTATTTGAGGGAAGCTTTAGGAGGTGACTAGCTCCCTTTTCCCTGCCTATGGCCTAGTAATTGGCGACATTGTACGTAGGGGAGTTTCCCCCACTCCCACTGTGACAGTATCTGAACTCCATTCAATGTATGGGCAGCATAATGGCAGATATGAATATATTATTTAACCCATCAAGATGTATATCTTACAAATAGGTTACATGGTTTTCCGGTATAACAAAACCAAATTTAATGGTATGTGAGTAATAGCATACTAGCACCAAGATGGTGCCCACAGCTAGGTGGGAGCATAGGAGGTTGCTATCGCCACCGCGACGGACACAACCCTGCTCAAGAGGAGATAACAGTGAAATCAATCAGCTGAACAGCAGACAGACTCACAAATCGCTCCATCTCAAACCATCCAATACTGGACTCCAATAAGGCGCATTGTAACTGCATAAAAAAGTAAATAAAAAATGGGAAAATAAAAAAAACAATTGTACAGTATGCCAGTCAGACGACATGCGCAGCATTAAATAATAAAAATAATAGTAATAAACAAGACAAATTTGCCCCATTGAGTCGTCACCCTCTCTCACACATATGAATGAACCACTAGAAAAAAGAAGAAAAAAGTATATATTAGAAAAAGAAAAGAAAATTATATTAGAAAAAAAGGCGGACAAGAACGACTTGTAATAATTATTCATACGCAAGAGCTATCTGAACAGAACAGGGTCAAGGGCAAGCATTCACAATAACACACTCATTTTGAAATCTACCGTACATTAAGTCCATGTGGTTTCAATGTATGAAGCTTGTGTATCCACAGTAATTCTCTACGTAATAGAACATTGGATCTGCTCCCACCTCGTCTAAGAGGAGGGACATAGTCAATAATCCGAAAACGAAGCTGATGTTCATTGTTTCATTTCCGTAAAGTGTTTTGATCCCGGTAAATCAAGTTTTTTCTTACGAATAGTGTATCTATGCAGTGATGGCCAGTTCGCAGTGTTTGCCCGCGAGCACATGCGGGCTGCCACTATACAGTGTACTGCAGTGTATTGTAAACCATCAAAACCACTGGATCTTCAAGAACCAAGTGGGTCTGGGTCAAAAAAAGTGAAAAAAAATGTAAAAAAATTCAATTCTTCTTTATCACACATTTATAATTGATTAAAAATGTCAAAAAAAAATAAAAAACAGTACACATGTTTGGTATCATCATCAACGAACTGATCTATAAAAGGATCACGTTACTTTTCTTTAAAAAAAAGAGAAAACTATGATGGAATTGAAATTTTTACCACCTCACTTCCCAAAAAAGGTGATAAAAGTGATCAAAAAAGTCGTATGTACCCCAAAATAGTACCAATCAAACCGTCACCTCATCCCCAAAAAAATGAGCCCCTACATGAGACAATCGCCCACAAAATGAAAAAAATATGGCCTTCAGAAAATGGAGACACAAAAACGTATTTTTTTCTAAAATGCTTTTATTGTGTAAAGCCCAAAAAAATAAAAATAAATTGACAAATTTGGTATCGCTGCATCCGTAACGACGTGCTCTTTAAAAATGACACACTCTTCCCCCAAAAGGTAAATGCCGTAAAAAAAGAAAAGTTTGCCAAAACAACCATGTTTATTGGTCTATTTACCCAATAAAGTGTAATATTGAATGATCAAAAAATATTATGTACCCAAAATTGAGACCAATGAAAATGTCTACTCTTCCCGCAAAAAATTAGCCCCTGCACAAGACAATCGGCAGAAAAATAGAAAAAATATGTCTTTCAGAAAATAGAGACACAAAAACATGATTTAAAAAAAAAAATGCTTTATTATGTAAAACTGAAACAAACAAACAAAGTAATCATATTTGATATCATCGCGTCCGTAACAACCTGCTCTATAAAAATAGCACATGATCTAACCTGTCAGATGAACACTGTAAAAAACAAAAAATAAAAACTGTGCCAGAACAGCCATTTTTGGTTACCTTACCTAACAAAAAGCGTAATATAAAGCAATCAAAAAGTCATATGTACCCCAAAATAGTAGAAAAAAACCCCATCATCTTATCCTGCAAAAAATTCGCCCCTACATAAGACAATCGCCCAAAAAATTAAAAAAATATGTCTTTCAGAAAAAGGATACACTAAAAACATTTTCAAAAATGCTTTCATTGTGTAAAACTGATTTTATGTATTTTTTTAAAATAATACATATTAGGTATTGCTGCATTTGTAATGACCTTCTCTATAAACATATCACATGGTTAGCCCATCAGGTGAATGGCGTAAAACAATAAACGAAAAACTGTGTCAAAAGAACCAATTTTTTGGGTCACCTTGACCCATAAAGAGTAATATTGAATAATCCAAAAATCATATGTACCCAAAAATAGTACCAATAAAAACATCAACTCTTCTCGCAAAAAATGACCCCCGTGCACAAGATGATTGGCAGAAAAAAAAAAGAAAAATTATAGCTTTCATAAAAAGGTGACACAAAAAAAACATGATTTGTTTTGTTCGGCCAGGGATGTCATGTGACCGCACCTCTGAAGATGCTTGCTGTGATGCATGCTGGGATTTTTACTTTCACTTTAAAGCTGCTTCACACACACAGCCTCTCATCAATGGGAGCATGCCCTGCTGAACACATTAGAAAAATTATATGTACACAGTATATCTCTCATGATACAAATACCTCGTGGCTTTAGTTATTATCTGGGACCCTTTATTTTTTATGCGTATGGTGGCCAACCCCTTTAAGCATGAGGCGGCAATTCACACACCCAAGGCAGGGATAACAGCCCATTTTACGTGGTGCCAAGTATGATTGTCTCATCGGGGTCAAAGGCAACGAATCCGCAGATAAAAGGCAATCTCTCAGATTCCTAGACCTGCGGCATGCAAAGATAGGAGATGTCTGAAATTCTGATATATCTCGCAAACAGTTAAGAAGCATAAACCAGTGACGGCGTATAATGTTATTCATTTAATTACTCTGTTCATTAAAAGTGGAAACAAAGGGAGTTCTCTGGCTTGTGGATTTTTTACATCTAGATTGGAGCACAGTATTTCTATCAAGGCCCATAACCGGATTCTTTTGTTGTTGCAATAAAGCTGCTGGATAACCTTTTTTGTGAGATTTACTCGCCATGTTATCAAGGGGCGAGCAATCTCAAATTTGGGGTCATGTGCTATAGGTACATATATAGTGTTATCAGATAACTGCCTTTGGATCTCAGCTAAATATTTGGAAGTATCCATTACCTCCGTGGTATTTATTCACCAAGTTTCAGCCTCTCAGTAGGACAACTGCTTTCTCAAGCAGTGAAAACCTCTATCTATCTTTCTATCTATCAGCTAATGTACAGAAGTTATAGAAAATGCTTGAATTCTACAGATTCTTTGTGTACCTTATATCTATTTCATGTATCTACTAGCTGAAGGACCCGGATTCGCACGGGTATATTTCATCTATTTCATTTAATGTTTGTGTGTCGTTAAAAGATATCGACGTATCCACTATAACAGTGACCTCTACAGCGCCCTGCCCCCTTAACAGTGACCTCCACAGAGCTCCATTCCCTTCAAATGTGACCTCTACAACACACGCCCCCTTAACAGTCACCTCTACAGCACCTCACCCCTTAACACTGACCTCCGTAGCGGACCATCCACTTAACTGTGGCCTCCACCGTTCCCTGCCCCCTTAACAGTGACTTCCACAGAAGTCACCCCTTTATTAGTGACCTCCACAGTACCCCATCTCCTTAACAGTGATTTCAGCAACACCCCATCCCCTTAACAGTGGCCTCTACAGCAATCTGCCCCATAACACGGACCTCCATAGTGGACCGTCCCCTTAACTGTGACCTCCACAGCAGCCTGCCACTAGGGTGGCCTGAAGTCCAGTTTTAGGCCAGACAGTCCAGCTTTCAGACTCTCTGTCCTCTGTCTGGGGCAGGGCCTGGACGAACACAGGGATGTCCTTTGAAGAGCTGACTGTCAGACAGCAGAACTCTCAGCAGAAATGAGGTGCAGGGAGAAAGTCACCCTCCCTCCCACCCCTGCTGCTGACAGAAGTTGATTTTTACCTTCATTTTTTTAATCCCTGTCAGCTGCAGAGTGGGAGGAGTTGAGGTCGAACTGGGCGTGGCTTATTGGGGCCTGGAGGTGGGGTTTTAATTCCATCTTTTGAGGGTGGCCTGAATGGCCACCCTACCTGCCCCCTGTACTGTGACCTCCACAGCACTCCGCTTCCTTAACAGTGTCATCCACAGCGCCCTGCTCCTTTAAAGCTGACCTACAACAGTGAAGAAAAATGGCTGGGTTGTTATGGAAACATGGTGTAAAACTGTGTGTATGTGGAGACTAAAGGCCTGCGAGGTTCTATTGGTTGATAAGGGTCATGTGACCAGGCTTCTATTGACAAATACATTTTTTGAGAATATCTAAGGAGCCGGTACGTCCTAGAGAGCTGAGACCTGGTCTAAAACCTTTGTGGACACCTGATGTGTGCCAAATTTCGTGAATGTAAATGCGATGGTGTGGATTCCTTTAGTGGACATACACACATACACATACACTCAGCTTTATATATCAGATTGTATATGTAATATCTAGCAGTACCCTGAACGTAACCCTACACTAGAATCCCTAATATAAATCTTTTGTATCTATTTCCACCCCCCCCATCCCTTACTTCCCAGATTATAGACAGAGCACAAAATATTGAGCACCTTTTCTGTCTATCTATCATCCATCTATATCATAAAGAATTCCTGCAGAACTCCACTTGAGACTGATGTTAAAAAGATGATTCATTACCCCATGTGCAAGAAATGTGATGCTTCAGTTCTATCATAGGACCTTTCACAAGCGTGAGAAAGGTCCTTTGATAGAACTGAAATGTCGCGCTGGTTTTGCTCATGCGTTAATAAATAAGTGGAGTGCTGCGGGAATTCTTTATGATATCAGTGATTAACGTTCCAGGTCATCGTTATGCTGAAATCAATTAAAAAAATAATAATCTTATAATCAATCAATCAATCAATCATCTATCTCCTATTTATCTATCTATCTAATAGCTGTCTATCATCTATCTATCTATCTATCTATCTATCTATCTGATAGCTATCTGTCTATTATCTATCTATCTATCTATCTATCTATGTAATAGCTGTCTATCATCTATTTATCTATCTCATATCTATTGATCTATTATCTAACTATCTATTTAATGGCTATCTATCTATTATCTATCTATTATCTATCTATCTCATATCTATCTATCTCATATCTATCTATCGATTATCTATCTATCGATCTATATATCTAACCTGTCCCATATCTGTCTATCTAATCTATATACAGTATCTATTTTATTACAACCGATATGACCACCATTACAGCTAGCGCTTGGTTATTCATTCATTGTCCTAAATGATCTTCCCAGTTCTTATCATTCACACCGTTATGTTCTCACTTTACTGTGGGGCTCATTTAGTGCGGGTGAAAGTGTTTTTCTTAATAACCAGTCCAATCCGCACAATATACAAACTTGCAATAAAACTGTTTTCTGACTTATTACCATGGGCAGCGCATTCGCATCACCCGAGCACCAGAACTAACCAGCTACTGTCTAGTACATTATTGCTATCACGGTATATGATTCATTTCTGTATGTTTTTCCTTCTGTCAGTATGCAGGGAAATGGGAATATAATTTTGAGGTAAGACATTTTTGTAACATTTCTAAGCATAGATGATATACAGTAGATAACATAGATAGTAAGTAACTCATTTCTTCCATTGCTGCTTCTAAAATACTGAATGTTTGCCTTCTACCTGCTACCATTTAGTATGGCAAGCCGTCAACTTCATCAGATTGGTGATATATTTCTAGAGAACTGGCAAATTCAACAACCACTACACCTATCAGCCACACATCCCATCCCCCAACAATAGAACACAAACATGTTTCTTGTTTGAAAGGGTCAACCACAGCATTTATTCATAAAGTTGTAAGGGGCTGTACAGAATTAGAAAAAACATGGCTGCCTCTTCCACAAGTAGTGCCCCACCTGTCTGCAGGCTGTGAATGGTATTGCAGCTTAGCCCCATTCACGCCAATGGAGCTGACCCGCAGCACCTCATACAACCTATGGGCATGTAGGACTTTTTAGCCATGTTCCTTATGGCTCCTTCAACGAAATACTCTACTGCTCACCTCGGATTCCTATTTTCAATTTCAAAGAAATGAATAGCGAACACAAAGCCATTTTGCACCTTTTTATAGTTGAAAAAGAAAAACGTATCTCGCTGACGATCATTAATGTTCCTGTGCTTTCAGAGAGTTGTCCTCTTAATGTGCCAGGACCAGAGAATGCTGTAAAGCTATACATCTCCACCACTTACCAGCAGAGACTGGAGACGTCCGTGGAATAGTACACGGTGTATCACTGAACATCAGCACATCTGGTCCTTCCTCATGGACAGAAGGACATGACATTCTTAATTTTTTTTTTCTAAACCAGTAAGGATAAAATATTAAATATACAGTAACTTATCTCCGCTCTCTATGTGACTTCTTTTGGCCTAAAACTTGACATCAAAATTGATCTCTTAAAGGGGTATTTCAGTTTTACGCAAAGAAAGGTTAATGTATAATGAAAATTACAAAATTTTCCAATTTCCGTTCTATGTCAGTTCTTCACTGTTTTTAATTAGTGATGAGTGGCAGGGGTCATATTCGAATTCGCGATATTTCGCAAATATTTTTTTAGAATATTCGCGAATATTTGAAAATTCACGATTTTTTTTTACTTGAAAAATCGGCAAGGTAATGATTGTGTAATATGCGAATTTTCGTAATTCGAATGTTCGGATTCAAATTTTTATTGTGAATTTTTCAACTTACAACTATTAGACAAAGAAGATTATAGCACTATATTAGCTAAATTGCTCTATATTCGATTTTTTTCGAATATTCGCTATATTGCTATAACTTAGTTTTTTAGAATATTCGTAATATTCTAAAACAAGAATATATAGCAATATAGCGAATATTCGAAAAAAACAAATATAGAGCAATTTAGCTAATATAGTGCTATAATCTTTTTTTTATAGTTGTAATTTTTTTCCAATCTGAACTTCAGATGAGAAAAAAATTACAACTATTAGACAAAGAAGATTATAGCACTATATTAGATAAATTGCTCTATATTCTTTTTTTTGTCGAATATTTGCTAATACTATATTGCTATAACTTAGTTTTTTCGAATATTCGTAATATTCTAAAACAAGAGTATATAGCAATATAGCGAATATTCGAAAAAAACAATATAGAGCAAAATTCGCAAACACTACTACTCCTAAAGTCAAGTATGTTGCAGCCTTCTTATTGGCCCAGAGGCTAGAAGAAGGGAGGGATCATGTGTACTGATAAAAAAAAAAAATTGAATAAAAAAGGAAAAAAAAATCGAATATTCGAAATTCCGAATATATATAACTATATTCAAAATATTCGCACATTTTTTAAGTACCTATATTCGCGATAAAAATTCGAAATTCAAATATTCGTGATCAACACTATTTTCAATGTCTCCAACATGTCTGCTTGCTGTCATCCTGTAGAAACCTTTATTGTTTACTTTCAGTGGATAATCCAGGTCATGTGATGGATACACAGGAAAAAAGCTGCTTATGTTCTCACATAGTAGCTGTGAGCGGCCAAACCTTGTCCTCCAGTGAAGGCCATGAATTTGTAGGTTAACAGAGGTATTACATTTAAAACCAGATGGCCATTGGCAACCAGGTGCAAACAACCTAATTATAAGAGCTGTCCTGTAATGAGCTGTTCATCTATGAGCCCATCCTATAACCAGAGTTTTATCCCCTGGATTTAAAGGGCATCTGTCAGCAGATTTGATATGACACTGGCCGACCTGTTACATGGGCACCTGGCAGCTGAAGGCCTCTGTGATGGTCTCATGTTCATAATGGTCTGTATTCATGACAAAAATGATGTTATAATATACGCAAATGGGGGCGTTGCTGTTACACCTAGAGGCTCTGCTCTCTCTGCAACTGCCGTGCCCTCTGCACTTTGATTGGCATGACCAGGCAGTAAATATATTATCAGGCCTGGCCATGTCAATCAGAGTGGAGAGGGCACACCAATTGTAGAGAGAGCAAAAGCTCTAAGTGTAAAGGTAACACCCCCATTGCTCCTAGAGGCTCATTTGCATATATTATAATTTTTATCAGCAATACAGGACCATATGCCTTCAGTGTTTTATACTGATAACATAGATAATCAGTATCTGATCAGTGGGCTTCCAACTCCTGGCACTGGCCTTATGTATAAAGAGGTTGCGGCGCTCCGGTAAACTTTGCGGCCTCCTCTTAGGCCTGTGAGGTCACATTCATTGGTCACGTGGTCTCAGCGCAGCTCGGTCCCGTTGAAGTGAATGGGGCTGAGCTGCGATACCAAGCACAGCCTCTGTCAATGGACTTTTAAAGCTGCAAGGAGACCGCAGCGCTCACTAGAGCTTTGCGGCCTCTTCAAACATGTGACCAGCAGGGGTGACAGGAGTCGGACCCCCACTGATCAGACACTGGTGACCTATCCTGTGGATAGCTCATCAGTATAAAAAAAACAAAAACAAACTCTTAGTATAAAAAGACAGCAAGGAGAGATCAGAAAGTTTATTAAACAATTTTATGTTTCATTATACCATGAATAACCTTTACTTGCTTCATCTGGATTGCTTATTGAATGCCAGCAATGTTAGACCAGTGGGTGTCCAGGCACCCCTGCTAATCCGCTTTTTGAAGGGGCTTCTGTGCTCAGCCATTGCTGTTTACATTGCTCCATATTGTGCAGTGCCATATTTTTAGTAGCTGCTGCATTTGGTTTTGCATCTGTGAACTTAAAGTATAGGGCTATGCAATGAGCACTGCAGCCCCTCCAAACAGCTTACCAGTGGGGGGTGGCACCTAAGGATAGGCTATCAGTTTTTTAAATTTTTGTAAAAATTAAAATCAAGTAGCACTTACCTAGGCAAGTGAATACAAAAAAAGTGCTTCCTAGAGGAAGAAGTGCATTGAGCCCCCCGAGGAGCCGGGGCAGAGGATGGGAGTGGTAGTGACCCTGATGAGATGTGTCATCATGTTGTACTCCCTCAGCTTATTGCTCCCTAAGGATTGGTGCAGTAAAGTGTAGTTTGAAGAATCAGATCAGACATAAAAGTATAAGGGCTGTTGCACATGAGTGAGTCCATTGCGGGAATCGCGCTCCATGTGAGTGTGATCCTCTGCTCTAGACTTGCAGGAGCGCACTGCATTATCATGATTTATAATGCTATGTGTCTCTGCATGGCTTTTTTTCTACAGAATCATAGTGACATAAAGCTGTCACTATGATTCTGTAGAAATAAGGTCAAGCAGAGACACATAGCATTATAAATCATGATTGTGAGCGGAGCGTGATTCCCGCAATGGACTCGCTCGTGTGAAACAGCCCTAACAGTCTCTATTTAGTGCAAAATATATCTCACCCAGCATAATTAAGTACAAAGGGCAGATGAGGTATGGTGGTTATATGTCACTTAATGACACTTGCAGGCACTTTTGAAGATATGTGTCCACTGTGTGATTTAGACTTGAAGTTAGCATGACCTGGTGGGTATTTTAGGTGATGGGTGTCTGATCTGTTTTCCCTCACCAGAAGCAGGGTCTGTGAAGCTGTCTAGGCACACTAAAGCTTCTTAGAAGCAGTGTTCTTAATTGTGGAAATCTCTTTGATGTAATTGTCTCACCCGAGAACTGGATATAGTCCCTTGTAGTAGGAGCTCTGGCATGTTCATCCTATCTCCTCTCTGTCTGAACTTGAACTTCCCCTCCTGGCAGAAAGTTGCATCAGCGCACTCCTGTCAAGAGGGGGGAAACAGGGTGGTTAGCCCAATTCCTGACAACCATACCTCTTCTGCTGGAATGCTAGGCATAACATATAAAACAAATGCAGATAACCCAAGTCTGGGGTACTGCAGAAGTGATGATAAAATTACACTGCACCTGGAACCAGACTTAATTAGAGGAGTTTTCTGGTTTAGAAAATCAATTTTAGGACATTCTAAATTAATATAGTAGAGTTTGAAATTTGTTGACCTGCTTCCTCTATCAATTAGCTAGAATGGCTAAAAGGAGCATCTAGAGGACCCAGCAGGAGATTATCTATATATTTCAAAATGGAACTGTGCAACACATCATTTCCCCTGTGGTGGCGCTATAGGCGAGTTGAATGCTTGCCGATTGCTGGGGATAAAGGCACTGTGGCTTGCTCTCTTCTTTGTACCTGGTTTTGATTTCAGAATGTCGGATGTTATGTATAGATTGTGATATTTTATATCTTCTTTATTATATAACGATAGTTCTTAATAGATACATTGCACACCGATCCTAACTTATAAGACACAAATTCCCTCTCTAGTGTTCCAGGAGCTAACACAAAGCATCGATAATATCAAAAGGCTTTTGGGCTCCTCTCTGCCTCTTTTTTGTACAAAGCTTCGGGGGACATAATTGGGATTATTTTACACTACAGGAAATGCAGCGGCACACAGATTTTATTTTCATGCCATCATCATTTTATCATTAACACTTATTTTCCTCAAATGCATAGACGGAGTGAACTCCTGTTTAGTTATCATACAGTCTTGATGATGGAGCCTCAATGTGGTTTGGGGTCTGCTCTTATGACACACAATTTTATTTCATTTTATTTTTTTAAATGAAACAAAAGGTAAGAGATAAGAAAGAAAAAAATATATGAGTACTAGGAGACCTCAAAGTGTCATACACAAATTTTCAGGTCAACTGGAGCATCTTCAATCAGGGTTGGAATCAGTTTGAGCCTGAATCAAATTTTGTGCGATTCTCTTAACTCTAGCTGTAATGCTATGCCCATACAGTACTTATTCATACTTATCAACTCTGTCAGAAAATCCAGGAAGCTCGAAAAAGTTGAAAAATCTCTTGGGTGTCGGGGAATCCTCTTGGCACCTCCTCATCTCCTAGCTGTGTGGGACTCCTGGGCTGCATCATCTCATACAACATTTGTATCTAATTACACATTGAGGCTTGTAAAAGGAGAATGACTAGACCCAAAAAATATTGACACCATACATAACGCACAAGATTTTACAAACCCTTAACTACTGGAAGCTTATGCCACAAAGTTGGCAAGTAAGAACTACTTTTAGTTTGTGGCCTGCCAGACATCTTCTTTCCTCACATGCCTAGTAGTCACTTTTTATATGGGGAACATACACACTGTTCATCTCTGTGATCTCCACCTCTCAGGTAAATGGAAGCCCCTAATGATCGATCATTGATACTAATCCGTAATCATGCCTGTGGCTGAAATCTAAGGTTGTTGCGACTCCTGCAGTCAAATGTAACCTCTATAGACACCCTCCTATATATGGTTTCAATAGGCAGCCAGTATCCAGAGGTTGGATAGCAGCTCCAAGCAAAATTGTTATTTGGGATTATAGTACTGATGAACCCTCCATCAATATCAGGTCGATAGGTGTCCAACCTCTGATGATCAGCTTTATGAAGGCTTCTTACCCTCATTGGGCTGTACACCTGCACACTAGACATTAAGTAGCGGCCGTCCTGGGTATTGCAGCTTTATTCCAATTAAGTGAATGCAACTCCAAGTATTCTGGGCTGCAACTCTAGCTCAATAGTTAAAATTAGGTAATGGTGCAGCAAAAATAGTCTTAATGTGACCCCAGCTTCATACGGGATGGAATTAGTGCTCATCGTTGATGGCCAGTTCGCCGTGTTCGCCCGCGAACACATGCGGGCTGCCATCTTAAATCACAAGTCCGGCGATGCACAGGTAAGTCCTTACCTGTGCCTGCGCCGCGAGCCGGTCTGAAACAAATGCGTTCACTGGGAGCAGGCAGTTCCAAGAACAGGGGGCCTTCATCGGGCTGTTCTCGGAACTTCCTGCTCCCGGTGACCGCATTTGTTTCAGACCGGCTCGCGGCGTAGGCACAGGTAAGGACTTACCTGTGCATCGCCGGACTTGTGATTTAAGATGGCAGCCCGCATGTGTTCGCGAACTGGCCATCACTGGTGCTCATTAGTTTTGTTGTATTGGATCACATACACTACATGAAAAGCAAGCAGCTATAGGACTTGCAGAACCACACCTAGTGCCTAAGGCCCCTTCCACATAAGAAGGCCTCAGTATTGTGTCAGTGGGGGTCCAAAAACTGGCAGCCCCCAAAGATCAGTTGTTTCAGGCAGCCACAGCGCTAGAAACTAACAGTGCACTGAACGGAAGCAGAAGGCATTTGTCACGGAAGGTGTACAGAAAACTAAAAGACACAAAATGAAGATCCGACTGACTGGATCCAAAACTAAGGAACCAAAGGGAGAGCCCTGCAACAGACCTGGCTCTCTCCCTAACTGCTCAGCCTATGCAAAAATCTCAATAGTAGATGCTCGCATATCCTCGTTCCTCGACTGTATAACACCCTATAATAGTGAGGGGGCACGACCACCGGCTCCCTACACTTGATACGGAGGGAGTCAGGGTCACCTGGGATCCAGCAAACAGGAAAACACAAATGAATGAACAAAACTTATCTGTAGAAGACTCAGTAGTAGCATCCAGCATGCACACACTCCAGGAAGTTGTATAAACCGCAAAGTGATGCAGTATGGGAAGGGATTTAAAGGGATGCAATCAGTGCAACTACATGACAGCTGAGAGAGGCTGACGAGATGAGAAAACGAAAGCAAAACAAAAGGAACCTCAAGTAGGAGGTTCTGAAGAACGTCTGTCAGAGCTTCTCAGATGTCTGGTGGTGACAGCATTATACACTGTGTCGTTTCTGGCGTCAGTGTATTGAAACCCCGCTTCTATTCAGTTGAATGGGAGCTGAGCTGCAGTACCCCAGCATAGCCACTACACAATGTATGGCGCTGTCTGCCTCCAGCTATACAACAGTGTATAGTTCTGGTGCCGCAGTTTCCCAAAACAGCTGATCCATGGCGTTGGACCCCCACTGATCTGATATTGATAACCTATCCAGAGGTGATCATTAGCTGTAGGCTGGAGAACTCATTTAGTGACAATTGCTATGACTGGGTTAACAATTGCCTCCGCTTACAGAGAAATGTGCATTACATGTTATCCGTCATTTAAAAAAAAATAATACAAAAATATCAACAATCTGCACTGCATTTGTGTATTGTGTATGTGCTTGCGCTTCTGTGTGTGGATACGACCCTTCCATCTGCATGTGTTACATCTTCTCGTGTTTGGGAATCTTATTTTACTATATGATTTATTATTCATGCCATCAAATTTTTTTTTTTTGCTTTCATTTGTCTTTTTCTGTTGCACAGACCCATTCATTTCTCCATATCATAACCCAATCATGTTTGACTTTAAGCCAAATAGAGGATGGCACATTTGGCCCTACTGTGGAGTACTGTAGCGGCAACAGCCGGCAAGCCTGGATACTGAGGAATTATACCAGATTGGAGGTTTTTAGAAATGTTTTTTACAGTCCCACTGATTACTTTCTATGAAAGCTATATGAGGTTGGTATAATGTACTGTTCATAATGTAATGTATTCTGTAAGGCAGCCCAGAAGTCAACGTATGGATCTCGTAGTAATAATGTAAATTCTGTAAATTAAACTGCAAATTTAATATATGCATGAGAAATTTCAAAAATGCCATATAAAAACCTTTCCCCCACCCCCAAATAATATTTTAGTAACAACTTTGGAGAAATCAGTGATGGTAGATTCAGGTCAAATGTTACCCTTCCTAGTCTCAAATGAAAAGATATATTTCATTGTGAGCATATTTACTGTAGCCCCTCAACTGAGGGATGCTGACGGACATCAGCATCAGAATTCTGCAGGGAAACTTTGCCTGCCATATGTAGAGATGAGCAAAGTTCTCAAAACTTTGATTCGGCTGGTTCACAGAATTTCACAAAGATATTTGTGACTACGGTGATGGTGACACCCAATCCCCTCCACCCACCCTGTAATTGTGTTGCTGGCGCAGCACTATGAGGTGCCTTTTGCACTGTGGTATTAGAAGAATTCTGATATCTCTGACTTTTTAGTCTAACCAGACTGTCTATTACTCTGTAATTCATCTAGCGCCGTTCTATGGAAACAGTAGGTTTAAAGAGCACATCAAATGCTTGAAATAACTTCTTTATTAACTTCAAATTTTCTTTATATATAACACTACCGCCTCTGCAGCAGATAGTCCACTTAACAAAACACGTGTTGAAAAGATATCACAAAATGGCGGTATGCATAGGATGGTGGTTTAACTGTTCAATCTTGTCATTCAACATAAAATGATGGATATATTTCTCTCTTCAGTATCTGTACTCTCACTTCAAGTTATTTAAGCACTTTATGATCTCTCTCTGAGAGGTCTATCTGAGGTCTAACTAATAGTTCTACTTGCTGAATTTGGTCGTAATTTGCAGTTAGCAGTAACTATTTGCAGATTGGTTGAGTATGATCTGGTATGGTTGTATGCAATTTGGATTGCAATATGGAATTTGAATTTGGATTGTGAACTTTGTAGTTTGTAATTAGTGGAACTGTAAGTAAACACACATACAGTCAGGTCCATAAATATTGGGACATCGACATAATTCTAACATTTTTGGCTCTTTACACCACCACAATGGATTTGAAATGAAACGAACAAGACGTGCTTTACCTGCAGACTGTCAGCTTTAATTTGAGGCTATTTACATCTAAATCAGGTGAACGGTGTAGGAATTACAACAGTTTGCATCTGTGCCTCCCACTTAAGAAACCAAAAGTAATGGGACAGAATAATAATTATAAATCAAACTTTTACTTTCACTACAACGCATAGATGTGCTGGCTTGGATACGCTGCTGCAGACTTTGGGCTTAGTGGCGGGAAACTAGCTGGCTGCAGTACGTGGTCTCTCCGTGGATAGCGGTGCGGGCACTGTAGCTCTGGACTTTGGCCTCCCACCATATACGTCTCTTTCTCTTTCTAGGGATTGCAGGAGGGTTGGCACTCTTTCTCTGACTATTTTGCCTTTGCCGTTCTTCCACTTTAAGAGTCGGCTGCAGTTTGACTAATGCACACTTTCTATGGCCTCTATGGTAGCTCCGCTGAGGTGTCTTTGCTTGCTCACTCAGGGAACAGTTGCTGCACGGCGGTTTATGCTAACGCTCTGCTGCTCTAATGTGCTCTTTACTGTGCAAGTTGAGGAGCGCTATCACTTCGCCCTCTGAGGGTAATAGTTCCACTGTGGCAGGCGCAGCACTATGAGGTGCCTTTTGCGCTGTGGCATTAGAAGAATTCTGATATCTCTGACTTTTTAGTCTAACCAGACTGTCTATTAGGCCTAGTTCACACGAAAGTTTTTTTTGCGAGTGTACGGGCCGTTTTTTTCCGTATCCGGAACCATTCATTTCAATGGTTCCGCAAAAAAAACTGAATGTACTCCGTATGCATTCCGTTTCCGTATTTCCGTTTTTCCGTTCCGTTGAAAGATAGAACATGTCCTATATTTGGCCGCAAATCATGTTCCGTGGCTCTATTCAAGTCAATGGGTCCGCAAAAAAAAACGGAACACATACGGAAATGCATCCGTATGTCTTCCGTATCCGTTCCATTTTTTCTGAACCATCTATTGAAAATGTTATGCCCAGCCCAATTTTTTCTATGTAATTACTGTATACTGTACATGGCATACGGAAAAACGGAAAGGAAATGGAAACACAACGGAACTCAAAAACGGAACAACGGATCCGTGAAAAACGGACCGCAAAAAACTATAAAAGCCATACGTTCGTGTGAACTAGGCCTCACTCTGTAATTCCTCTAGCGCCGTTCTATGGAAACAGTAGGTTTAAAGAGCACACCAAATGCTTGAAATAACTTCTTTATTAACTTCAACTTTTCTTTATATATAACACTACCGCCTCCACAGCAGATAGTCCATGTACATAACACGTGTTGAAAAGATATCACAAAATGGTGTTATGCATAGGATGGTGGTTTAACTGTTCAATCTTGTCATTCAACATAAAATTATGGATATATTTCTCTCTTCAGTATCTATGCTCTCACTTCAAGTTATTTAAGCACTTTATGATCTCTCTGAGAGGTATATCTGAGGTCTAACTAATAGTTCTACTTTCTGAATTTGCAGTATGCAGTTAGCAGTAACTATTTGCAGATTGGTTGAGTATGATCTGGTATGGTTGTATGCAATTTGGATTGCAATATGGAATTTGAATTTGGATTGTGAACTTTGTAGTTTGCAATTGGTGGAACTGTAAGTAAACACACATAACTGGTTCAGTATACAGTTCTAATCACTATATTAACAATAGGAACATTATATAAATGTTTTAAATACGTATTTTGGCCTCTCTGCTTCCATAAACCATAGCTCTTAGTGGAGTGAATGTCTGTTCAGCTCCTATCCTCTGGTGTAATTAATCTAGCAGCTCCTGCTTGGGGGATTTCCTACACAGGCTCTGTGTGAGGCTGGCTGTGAATGGTCTAGACTCCTGCCCAGCAACAACAGTTTAACTCTATGCTTCCTGTTGTTTCTGCTGTGTCATTGAGCTTACCTCACATCCATATAATGAATCTTAAAGGCATACTATCTTTCTGCTTCTGCGAACACAATATATATAATATATATGACATCCAAACATGATGTCACAGTAAATAACTCTGCTTTTGTCTTTAACACACAAACATAGGAACTGTATTAAGGTTATTGGCAGGTCTAGCTGTATAAACACACAAGCTATATTAGCAACCTAGGACAGGTCTTAGCTGGCCAGCTACACATTGAACCCCTCAGATGCCACGTTCATCACTGATCGTGGCATCTGAGATGACCATTGAGAGCTGTCAAGGGTTAATCTGTTTGAAAAAATATACTCACCTTATCTATTTGCTTGGGAAGAGACAGCCGCGGCCATCACGTGCAAATGGATGAGGTGAGTATGATATATATATTATTTTTTTTTACTGCCATTTTAGGGAAAATGTATTCATTACCACGAAACACGAGATAATTTGGCTTTGCAGCAAATAGGATTTTCCCTGAAATTCGGATCGAAGTCCTCTTTGTGAACTTTGATTCGCTCAACACTAATGATATGCAATTAGCATTTCCTTTTTTCCGTAGCTGCGAGAGAGAGAAAGTACTATCTGTGCCTGCACCTTTTTTGGAGAGATTAGAAGACACATTGTGTTTGTCTGTAACCCTTAGGAGGCACCCATGGAGAAACATATCCTCCAAATGTATACCACCAAAGTACACTGCAAAATACATCCTTACAGGGAGAGACAGGAAGGCAGTACTGTCTGTGCCTATGTGGATTTGTTGTTAAAAGTACCACGTTACAGGTCTTTGCTATGGTGTTTTTGACTGGTGCTTGTGTTTAGTTAATGCAAAGATACAGGTGCATAGAGTAAAAGAGTATAGGCATTCAGAAAAGTATGGGGCACCATTTGTTCACAGTGCATTTTGTCACAAAGAATTCAGTTTGTCGCACAAAATGTCCTTTTTTCACACAGAATTTTATTTTTTGTCACACAAAAAGTCATTTTTGTGACACTGAATTCTACAAAATGCACTGTGAACAAATGGCACACCATAACAAACAAAAGCCTACATGCTGCCTTTTGTTACTAAATGTAATCTTATTTTGTGATTGTGTCACAAAATAACATTCTGTGTCACAAAATACAATTCTGTTAGTTTTGCGATACAAAATAAATTCTGTGTAGCAAAATCATTTCTGTGTTGAAAAATACCATTCTGTGCGAGAAAAATATTTCTGTAAAGACAAAATGAATTCTGTGATTACTACATAAATAAGATACATTACGAACAAACAGCACCCTCATCGAAAAGATGCTAAAATGTTTCTTTTTGGGGTTGTGCCACCATTTCATGTTATTTTAATATAATTCAGCATGAAAAATGTTACTTTTTTCATTTACTTTCTGTTACAAAAATTCTCTTGTGAAATATTTTCTCTTCTACTTATATGCTAATGTTCACGTCCACCTACTAAAGTGGTCACACATGCTCGCTTTCATCTTTCAACCCGGCCCAGCTCTTGTTCACACCACGTTGCTGAGTTTGCTGTTTCATACCATTAATGAATAAACATTTTAACAACAAGTGCTGGTTCCCCACGACCTCTTTTCCTCTGTCCATGGTGTCAAGACACAACAAAGACCAGTGCATGAACTAGAGGTTATCTGGACTTGCTTCTGTGTTGGTAATAGATCCTACATATCGATTGGGTTTATTATATGACAGATGGGGTGCATGACCATGCCTTTGATCTGGCAGATAATATGGTACATGGGTCTAGATGTCCTATTAATACTAAAATGCTTTGAGTTAAAGGGAACCTGGCAACTTGGAAAAGCTGTGCATTCTGTGACCACTGGAGTATAGAGCAGGAGGAGCTGAGCAGACTGATATACAGGTTTATGGGAAAAGATTCTGTATAACTTGTATTCTATTCAGTGAAGTTAGTTTGAACGTATTTTATGCTTATGAGTCCAGTGGGAGGTCCTTAATTAGTGACTGACCACCCACTGGACTCCCAAACATACAAAGAGAAGAGATTTAAATGGATAAATGACAAGTTGTACTGAATCCTTTCCCACAAAACCGTATATCGATCTACTCAGCTCCTCCTGCTCTGCTGCTGAAAGATCAGACTGAACAAGTCCTCTTTAAGAAACTGGTTGAAGAGCAGATGCCAATTATGCCTGTAAGATAGTCATAGACATACATAATAATTGGGATCAACAATGGAGAAGCCAGATTCCCTCAAGAGTGTGCTCCCCATCCCCTCTAGCAGAATTCAAGAAAACATCTTGAGGACAATTTGTGTAACATCCCATTTATTACTTCTACTGTACATACAGTAATTATGCAATTATTAATTATTGCTACAATGTTTAACTAAATTAAATGAACCCGATCTTGTGATGACGGTGAACAAGGCGTCTTCTATATTCAACTGGGGTTCATGTTGAAAATGATAAATATGAGAGGTTATTTGTTGCAATAGGAGATGATTATTTGTCGGGTGACCTGATGGTCTACTGTTCTAGGTGATAACCTAGGAGAAGAGGTCTGTGTGGATGGGAGTTGGGGGTGATTACCACCGGAGAATATATGTCACCACCAGACATCTGAGAAGCTCTGACAGATGCCTTTTAGAACCTCCTCCTTGAGCTTCCTTTGTTTTGGTTTTCAGTTCCTCATCTCGTTAGCCTCTCTCAGCTGTCATGTAGTTGGACTGATTGCATCCCTTTAAATTCCTCCCCATAATGCATTAGTGTGCGGTTTATACAACTTCCTGGAGTGTGTGTGCATGCTGATCCTATTTCCCAGTCTTCTACAAGTTAAGTGTTGTGCATTCATTTGTGATTTTCTGTTTGCTGGATCCCAGGTGACCCTGACTCCCTCCGTGTCTAGTGTAGGGAGCCGGTGGTCGTGTCCCCTCACTATTATAGGGTGTTCAGGTGTTATACAGTTGAGGTACGAGGATATGCGAATATCTACCATTGGAATTTTCGCATAGGCTGAGCAGTCAGGGAGAGTGCCAGGTCTGATGCAGGGGTCTCCCTTTTTGTGTCTTAGTTTTGGATCCAGTGAGTCATATATTCATTTTGTGTTGTCTTGTTTCCTGTACACCTTCTGTGACAATATACTTGATTTGTGATACAAGTGCTGGCACTGATAGAGGGTCAGGCTACGTCCACATCTGCAGCAGGTATTCTGATATAGGGGCAGAATACCAGAATTGCCATATCTGGAAGAGAAAGACACTTCCTTAGGCCTGCTTTCCATCTATGCAGGTGATGTGCCCTTTGTTGATATCATGGTACACACAGGACATATCGTTAAACAGACACTTCCCTGAGAAAGGGGTATGTTTTTTTTTTTTGTTTTTTTTTTAAACCATATTCATTTCGGCAGCACTATACAATTGAAAATTAAATATAACATAGTGTCCTTCTGTAGCAGTCTGCAAAGAGAGATAAAGCTCCTATATCGATAAGAAACCCATTGTCTGTTTACTGCTGCTGTGAGGGAAAGAAATTATCTGCTAATATAATAGTAGGGATAGAATTGGGGATAACAGCACCTGATAGCCCTAGATAAAGCTACCCACAGAAGAGAAGTGTAATTAGTGCAGTTATCGTGTAATGCACTGAATAAGTCACTCATCCGCTTCCCTCTCTGGTCCCAGTGAATGGTCTGATTTAAAAAGTCAAGTGAGGTCCAAAGATAAGAGGAAGTCAAAAGGCCAGGACCGGAAGTTGAGTACTTAGAAAAGTGAAGTCTGAAAGCCAACAATTTTTTTGTAAAACATATAGAAAGTTCACATATAGACTGTTAACATGTCAGAAAAATAAATGTTTGTGGGAGTGTTCCTTTAATAAGAGGGTTATCGCCCCATAAGAACTAGACCCTTGTGGGAAGTTTTGGACTGCAACGTCAGCTCCAAATAGGGTTGTCTGCTGAACCTTTAGAGGACTCGGTGTGTCATAGTTTCAAGCAATATGGCCAACAGGGCAGTCACCGCACAGGGTTTGTGATCCAGCTGCAGAGTCATCATTCAAAACTGCCGGAAAGCTAGGTGACAACCTCTGTGCAAGCTGTTACGGCAGCCATTTACACCATCAGGGGGTGTCACTTTCGGAAAAGGTCTTCTTGATTTTATGTGGAAATGCGCTTTAATCAGTAAGGGAATGTAGCTCCTGTCACGGATTTATATTTTCTAAGGATACACATTTCTCCGACTATTTTTTTACCAGAATCATACACAATTATCCATTATTCTGCCTCAGATATAATCGCCTTCCATTTGCTGTTGTTTGGACTAGAGAAAATGAGCTTTGATCTTGCTACTGAATAGATTTGAATTATTATTTACCATCATACAGCAGAGCGCATGAACACTGAATACAGTGCAGTCTATAGTACAGGCATCATATAGACTCCTCTGAGTATATTTAGATTTGTCTATTATTTCATTTAATTGCAAATTGTATATGTACAAGATATACAGCGTATTGACTTTTGAAGATAGATATCAGATATTTAGATATTAGATAGATAGATAGATAGATAGACAGATAGCTATGAGATATAGATAGATAGATAGATAGATAGATAGATAGATAGACAGAGATAGCTATGAGATAGATAGATAGAGATAGCTATGAGAGATAGATAGAATAGTTCTCTGTAGCTCTGGATTGCTGTATCTGTTCTTGTGTCCACAGTATTTAATCTCATGCAATATTCAGCTCACATCTGTTGCTTTCTTTTTGCAGCATTTTGTACTGAGACATATAAACAGCAACCAGTGCTTGGATGAGCCGACAGATGAGGATAAAATGGTCCCCACCATGAAAGAATGCAACGGAAGCCGATCCCAACAGTGGCTGTTACGTAACATGACCTTGAGTGCATGAAGCTCCACGGTGGTTGACGAAACGGCCTCAATTGCAAAGTCTGAAGACCTTAATTAACAGCTATAAGAACACTTGAATGGAAAATGACACTTTCTTCACTCTCACTGACATAAAATAATTGAAAAACCTCTTTGATTCCACCTGGGAGGACATAAATAGCACTTTTTCTAATTATTCTTCCGTTAACGATACCTGACTCTACATGCCCAGCTGCAAATTGTGTCTGTTTACTGGAGGAATAGGACAGGCACTCTGGAGGCTGTATATAGCGATGCACCCCAGGATCCACTATATTCGTCAAAGAAATGAAATGAGAGAAAATTGGATATATTGTAAAGTAAAATAATATTTTATTACAAAAACATAGGCCCCGCACCCGGGTGTGTGCAGGAATGATCATAGAGAGCGCTGAAGTCATCACATGTCGACTCTCTTTTGTGTCTGAGGGCTCTTTGGGATATGTTAAAACATGAGAGATCTTTAGTATAGAGAGTGTCCAGTGTACCCCACATTTCTTCTTATCTGATGCCCCCTGATTCTAAAGTCTCTTAGGACAATTCAAAAAGTTGGCACAGGAACGGGCTTGCCTATTATATTGGCCTAAATGGTTATTATAATGCGTGGGAGTAGCTGGAGGTGGGATGGTGCTGCATGTAGGGTTACTACCACCACTGGTCCAACCAGTAATAAGTTGTGGTATCAACTTATCCACAGGATAGGATAAGGGATATGCACCTGATTGGGGGCGGTTTAGCCGCTTGTACCCCCACAAATCGTGAGAACAAGGGTCCCTTGCACCCATATGAATGGAGAGATGGGTTGAGCATGTGTGCTGGAGATAGTCAGACAGTCCCCTAGAGAATGAATGGAGCAGTAGGGCATGTGTAATTGGCCACCCCATTCATATGGTTGCATGAGACCCCCATTGTAGTGGCCTGTGGGTACCATTGGATACCCACCCATCGCATGGTCGTTGCTGGTAATATATATATATATATATATATATATATTTCTTAAATCAGGCGATGGCATGGGGGCATGGTCCTACAGAACGTTGGCAGGAGCAACCATCCCTATTAACATTAGCAGTAAGAAGTTAAGGATGGGATTAGCACCGCTATGGCAGGCTTGCAGACAGCCGGAGAAACTCATGCAAGAATGCCAACAAGATTTATTCAGATTATTCAGATTTTAATTCTCTATTGGGTAGAGTCATATTTGGTAGCCATGTCAATGTACCATCATAGATTTTTTTTTCTCCTGTGGGTATCTATGCTGTGAAACAGTGACTTTTTGCATTGGCTGCCAAAAATTCTACTTAAATCTCTGTACAAAAATTATTGACAAATAATTAAAGTGATATTCCGGGGAGTTCCATATTGATGATCACTCAAGATAGGTCATCGATATAAGGTTGGTTGGGATCCGACTCTGGGCGCACTCACCGATCAGCTGTTTGAAGAGGCTTCTTCCTAGGCCAATGACTTCACATACATCGTTTACCTAGGCGCAGCTCGGTCCCAATCAGGTGAACAGGCCTGAGATGTGATACTGAGAACAACCATAATACAATGTGAGGCGGTGCGTTTGGTGAGCTGTGAGTAGGCCACTGTGTTCACTGAGAACCATAGTCTTATCAAACAGCCGGGGTTTCTAGTAGTTGGACCTCACCAATCAGATATTGAAGACCCATCCTAAAAGGTAATCATTTTCTTAAGAGGCAAATCACTCTCTGTATGAAGCCACAGCTATGAAGCCATGAGCAGGCATCAATGTGTGGCATAATTTTCAGCAGTTTGTGAGGCTATGCCCCCTTCTGATAAACCACACCCATTTTCCTAGTGCATTTTAAAAGGAGATGATAAAATTGCAAAGAAATAAAATAAGTAAAAACAATTGAACCAAAATTTGCACGGTTTATGCCATAAGGCTACAGTGAAGCCATTGATAAATTCCCATCTGTATCTTTGCTTGGGTGAACAAGAGCCCAGCTACCCCTCTGTATGATGAGGTCTACGTGAACCCGATTTAAGAAAACTAAAGCTGCCATGACGTGCAAAATTTGTCAAACGTTCTGTCATATTCTTGATTAACTTCAACCATTTTCTATCATATTTAGACTGACATGTGACCCCCCCCCCCCCCACATAACATTGGTGACAAGATTTATATATAGAGACAGTTCAGTGAAATCTAGAATTTAGTCTGGTCCCTGGAACATGTCAATCCACTCAATGTAATGTTCTGCTTGCTTTTTCTGGACCAACAAGAATGTTTTGAATAAAACACGGATACTAAGTTCTGTATTTTCCATATTTCCTTGCATTTTATGTGTCATTTGTTGCCAAAATTTACAAATCACGAATTAGCCTTATGTATGGAAACTGTCTTAACTAAAAACTGATCTTGCCTTTAGCAACCAATCACAGCTCAGCTTTTATTTCTCAAACTGCTCTGGAAACATGAAAGCTGCACTGTGATTGGTTGTTCTTAAAAGTAGTACAAGAAAGGAGGTTGTCCATGCAAAGTTGTCCATGGCAACCAATCAGATCATTTGTTTTATTTTAAAAAGAACCTCTCAAAAATGTAAGCTGGGATTTGATTGGCTGCACCGGGCAACAGTTGTTCTAGCTTTGATAAATGAGGATTATGGTAGTTACTCAATTGAAAGCTTTCAAGACTGCTTAGGACACTTCCTCAGGTGTCTTTTAAGACAGTATCTGAAGATTTACCTATTTGTACACCAAAGTACATAGCAATAATGAGGCAGATGAGACAAGTGATATAAAGCAGATCAGTGTGAGTGGAGGAGGAAACAAACACATGTAGCATTGAATTGTTGTAGCAATTGTAGATAAGGAGTGTGAAAGATGAATTGTCCTCTATTAGATACCCAGTCCATGAATTCAATGAACCCCAGAGGTCTGAGGAGCACATTCCTTAAGAGATGTAGAAGGACATAAATCCATGAGACATATTTCATTCCTAATCTGAGTGTGTGAAAGGTCACCATGAGCCTATGGTTTGGGGACAGTTCCTGAATATTTTTAAGCAGTCCTAGGGTTTTGAAAACATTACAAATTTTGCTGGCAGCTGTCCCTACTGTAAATTACAAAAATATTACCAATCGGTGGGTGACACAGAAGAAGGAACTTCTTGCAAAATTTATTTGTAACACACCAGGGTTGCCAACCGTCCAGAAATTTCTGGACAGTCCGTAAAAAAGGCAACCATTTTCCTATGCCTGTAAAAAAAAAAATAGAAGTGTCTGTGATTTTTAAGAGGCTGATGGTACATGACTAGATTGTTTGGTGCTAATTATCATCATATACAGTTGGTAATCAGTTCTTATCAGTATATTGAGCGAGAGACCTGTATTAATTATAATCTTTATCATTCATTATGATAGTCCAATTTGTCTGTAAAAAAAATATTGTATGTCCGTGATTTTGGAATAAGTTGTTCAGAAAAAAAGAAAAAGTTGGGTTGGCAACCCTCTAACAGACTGCTTCTACAACAAATGTGATAAGTAGTGCCTATGTAGCTCTGCTTATCTGTGTATAGTCTTCAAGGTTCTGACATTAATATGTGGAAAATTTCCATGACGTGTATTATTTAGGGATTATTTACATCTGTCCTGATTTTGACAATAAAGCATTTCCTGCGCCTGACACATATGTACATGGACCAGTTACAACATTACATTATGAAATAGCAGTTTTATTAATACAATACTGTATGTGATGTTGAGCTTTTTCCTAAAGAAGCAATCCCATAGGTTTTTTGTCTTCTCAAAACATAAAGATAGGTCTACAAGTATGCCAAAACAGTTCTTACTGTTGCTTCATCCTCAGTGGAGAACTGGCCATAGACCCTACAGGGAAATTTCCAGGTGGGCCAATGCTTCCTCATGGACGCCAGGTCAGGTACATAGCTATCTGATACTCTCAGTATTTATGCTAGGAACATCTTGTACTTATGCAGTTGGGTGGTAGAAGAAAGTGTCCTCCTACATTCAACCATATTACCGTCCTCAGGATGGTGATAGAATTGAATACTGTGGTGGGGGCGGCAGTATTTTGTGCTGCACTGTGTATTTGGTTCTGCTGGGACAGTATTTTGTGCTGCACTACAGTATTGCTGGTCTTGCCTACTTATGTTGGCCCCACCTATTACATGAGGCCACTTTTAGTATTTTTTTTTAAAGTTTTTTCCAGGGCTACTTTCAGTTCCCAGTCCATTCCTGTTCATCCCTTCTACAAGTCTCCTTTCTGATTTCTGGTTTTCCTGTGCTGGTCTGCCATCTTTATCTGCCTTTTTTCTCTACTATATTCATTAAAAAGTGCTGCTGTCAAAGCTCCTTTCCCATGTTGCTGCAGTCTTGTCTACAAGTCCCAGAATAGTGCTATCGAAAGGGTTGGTGTTTCCTCCATAACTTTGTTTCCACCCACTGATCTTCCTCTTGGCAGTCTGTATTCTCATTAAAACACTTATTTGATTTAATAAATTATGTTTAATTTCCTAATATGAAGGGACTTATAGAAAAGCTAACATAGAGCTGTGCATTTTCACGTAGTTTCATTTATCTGCTAAGTGTGACCTACGTTTGTGTGGGTGGCACGTTTGTTGTCCACAAAGTGTCGTCGTTCAGCAAGTGTCAGGCAGTTAAACATGACATCGATCTAACAGTCATCTCTCTTCTCTTCATACAGGTATATGCGTCTTTAGTAACCCTGATTGCTCTACAACTCATCCTGCATAATAACCTTCCTTGCTGTATTTCTAATTCTGAATAATCCTGCATAATTATCATTTATGTTATCACAGTTGCAAAATGTCCCTAAATGTGCACTGTCCTGGACTGGAAATGGGTGGGGCTAGCATAATCCCTGCCCTATACATTAATGTTTCCTACAGGTTTAGGGTATTCCCAGGGTGGGGCTTATATACCCTGATTTTTCCAACTAAAATGTTGATAAATATGGGTATATATGACTATGGTTTGTGACTTGATCTGGTCACATGACCTTAGTGATTCTAAGCATTCTATGCTGGGGTAGAGAAGGAGGAGGTGGGGGCTGCAGTGGGAGGTGCTGAGGTCGGATATACAGCAGATGACAACCTTCCTTCAGACTCTGCTTGTAGTTTCCATCTGCACAGGAAGGGTAGAAGTTGGCTTCCTGGGTATAGTATAGGACATAATGGTTAGTCCTATCTAAAGCTACATTCACGACTAATGTGTTTTGTGGTCCGCAAAAAAAAAACCGGATGATGTGGGTATGGCAAATTTTTTTTTTTTTGCGAATCCATTGTAACAATGCCTATCCTTGTCTGCAAAACGGACAAGAATAGAGCATGTTCTATCTTTTTTGAGGGGCTATGGATATGGACATCACACAGTGTGCTGTCTGCATTTTTGGCGGACATGGAAACAAAATACGTTCGTGTGAATGTAGCCTAAGTCATATGATGCCGTAACTGAAAACGAAGATGTGAATTTCTGTATAAATTAAGCATCTAAAAATGTAACTCTATTAGTAAAGGAGGTTTGATATCTACGTATTTGAAATGCATGTCTGAAAAAAAAGATGGGAGTGGTTATTTAATAATTTCTGTGCAACACATTAAATAAATAGATCTACTGTACGATGGATAATGCAAAAGCCATTAATAATTTTAATGGAGCTAAGTTGAAACATTAGTTTGCAATCAGTCATTGTTCGATGACACCGTGATTCTTCACTTGGCCATCATCCACCCTCTTACTAGACCAACTACACTTATGCCTTTAACCCCTTAAGGACTCAGCACTATTTCACCTTAAGGACTTGGCCATTTTTTGCAAATCTGACCAGTGTCACTTTAAGTGCTGAAAACTTCAAAATGCTTTTACTTATCCAGGCCATTCTGAGATTGTTTTATCATCACATATTGTACTTTATGACACTAGTCAAAAATAAATCATTTTTATTTATTACAAAAATACCAAATTTACCAAAATTTCAATTTCTATACTTCTATAATGCATAGTAATACCTCCAAAAATAGTTATTACTTTACATTCCCCATATGTCTACTTCATGTTTGGATCATTTTGTGAATGATATTTTCTTTTTTGGGGATGTTACAAGGCTTAGAAGTTTAGAAGCAAATCTTGAAATCTTTCTGAAATTTTCAAAAACCCAACTTTTAGGGACCAGTTTAGGTCTGAAGTCACTTTGTGAGGCTTACATAATAGAAACCACCCAAATATGACCCAATTCTATAAACAATACCCCTCAAGGTATTCAAAACTGATTTTACAAACGTTGTTAACCCTTTAGGTGTTCCACAAGAATTAATGGAAAATAGAGATACAATTTCAAAATTTCACTTTTTTGGCAGATTTTCCATTTTAATAATTTTTTTCCAGTTACAAAGCAAGGGATCTGGATCTCACAGGCATGTCACAGGAAGGCAGCGGCGATGCCTCAGGAAGGCATCACGCTGCCTTCCATGCCATCGGGTCCACCCTACAGCCGCCTGGGGACCCGATGGCGCCTGCAGCCCGCCGCTGCCGCACTAGCTATGAAAAGCCGCAAACCGCACGTCTGAATTGACCTGCAGGTTTGCGGCGATCACCGATACGGGGGGTACACCGTATCGGACATCCTGTTCCTATTAACCCACGCCACGCCGCAAGCTAGTTTTAAAGTTATGATGTACCGGTACGTCATGGGTCCTTAAGGACTGGGGAGACATGCCGTATCGGTACGTCATAAGTCCTTAAGGGGTTAAGGGGGTTCTCCAGGAAATTTAAAAAAATGAAAATACTTAAATATTATTTTATTATAAATATATTGACAAATACCTTTCTTTGCTTATAATGGTTCATTTTGTCTAGGGAGCAATCATTAGGAGAAATAAAATGGCCGCTGTTCTATCAGTAAACACAAAACCTGTCCTAATCACACAGGAGGACAAGTTACTTCACAACACTGAGGCTATAGAGCTGCCTCATCCTCCTCTCTGCTCTGCTTGTCAGGAATAATGATCCTGAATATTGGTGAATCTCTGTGGGAATGGAGATGATGAGGAGATATGAGAGGAGGGTGAGGCGTGGCTGATGAGCAGCAGCACTTGTATGCAGTCTCCATTACCACAGTCTGTCCTGTCCGTCCTCTCTGTACTTCATGTCTCTTCATAAACTAAATTCCCCAGAGATTCAGCTAAAGTTGTTATCATCTGTATTAAGGATCATAATCCCTAACAAATAGAGCAGAGAGGAGGATGAGGCAGTTCTTTACCTCAGTGTTGTGAAGTAACTTGTCCTGATGTGCAATCAGGACAGATTTTGTGTGAATTAATGGGACAGAAGCCATTTTGAGTCCCCTGATGATTGCTCCCCAGACAAAATGAATCATTATAAATAATGAAAGGTATTTGAGAATATTTGTAATAAACTAATATTTAAGTATTTTCATTTTCTTAATTCCCGGAGAACCCCTTTAAAAACATTGGACACTTTATAGCTGAGTGAGTTATCACTGCACTGTTTATGATGTAAAGAGGTTCTGCACAGATCTCAAATACCCTCTTAGGGAATTCCAACTTAAAGGGCTGTACAGAGCAGAGAGCTTCTACAAAACGTGCCTCTGGAGCACCCAACATGCCCATGCATTACATAGACAACCCTTTTATTTCAGTGGGGACTGTGGCATGGTTCTTCACAGATTACAATTGATTGCCAAAGGTCACAGCAGAGGAACCAATTTTGATCAGCTTCTTTTTGGCAAATGAGTTATAAAGTGTGTACACATTACACCTGTGTTAAAAAATGGTTGGATGGAAGAAGCCGCAGTACTAATTATGGCTTATAATAATGTTGGCAGATTCTCACAGGTTCTCCTGGCAGTCTACTTTATGTTGGGGGGAAACAGTTAGATCTTTTTGGATTGTTACCTATAAAATTGTTTCTTTATCCTCACATATCTTAATATTTCCATACAACAGGGGAGCCTATTTTTAATGGAGGAGTTAGAGAGGATAAGCCATTTTATATCTATTGACAACTATTCCTCCAATGTTCATCTCCACCCTACTCCGTCTTGTTCTCTCCTCTCTACTGTAACAATACTTCCTGCTTCTTCCTTCCCTTTCTACATCTGAACTTCACTTTCTTTACCCTATTTAACTCATTCTTTCTCCATCTCCTTTTTCTCCATCAAACTCTACTTCCTCCTTTACTTCATCCACCTTTTTGTACTCCTCTCTCCCTCCCACTTCTTTTTCTAATTCCTTGTCTCTCAACTTTCAAACTTTTTGCCTACCTTAATCTCGAATTCTCTCTTTTGCTTCCTCCTTTTCGATATCCCTACTCTTTTCCTACTTCTGTATCTACCTTCTCTAATTTCTCCCTTCCTCCCTCCTTCTCTTTCTCTCCCTCATTCTCTCCCTCTGATCCTTCTTCTATTTCTTTCTACCTCTTTCCTTTCCTCACTGTCATATCTTCCTCCCTCCCTTTCCTTTCACTCTCGTCCCTCTCCTTTTTCTATTCCAACCCGCTCCGTCTCTAGTGAGCTCATACATGCAAACATAGTTTCCAATAGTCCAGAATCTCTAGGGACTCTCCCTAATTTTAAGAGACACTCCCAGGAAAATCTGTCCTAGGCCCATGAGTGGAATGTGAAGGCAGATTGTTATTATTTTAAAATTCCTCTTGTAGAACAGACCTTGTTACTAGTCCTAACACTAGAAGGGAACCTGCTGACATTTGAGAGCACAAATCAACAAATCAATCAATTCTTTGCCAAGTGCGCTGCTTGCAGGTTTTTATGTAGAATATTCTGATCTGATCACAGTTTGTGAATTTCCTATTTTAACAGAACAATTTGGATTGTGAAACTGTGATGTTTGGAGAGATTCCAAGTAAATTCCTGTTATTTGTTTAAAGTCATGTTCACATTTGTGTCATGGCTTCTATTTACTGACTGCTTTTTTTCAGCCATTGCCTATAGTGATGAGGTTCCCAAACATCCCACCATCCCCATGGTATATATAAACTGGCCAACTCTGTATGTAATCTGAGACATATGGTGGCAGTGGAAAGATGGAACTGAGCCCGTGCAATCACCTCAGTTGGTGGACATACACATTATTATATACACTGCCTGTCCCAAAAAAAAAGGTGCCACCAAAAAAAAGCCTTTAGCTTTGATTACGGGCACGCATTTGCTGTGGCATTGTTTCGATAAGCTTCTGCAATGTCACAAGATTTATTTCCATCCAGTGTTGCATTCATTTTTCACCAAGATCTTGCATTGATGATGGTAGAGTCATGACTGCTGTGCAAAGCCTTCTCCATCACATCCCAAAGATTCTCAATGGGGTTAAGGTCTGGACTCTGTGGTGGCCAATCCATGTGTGAAAACGATGTCTCATGCTCCCTGAACCCCTCTTTCACAATTTAAGCCAGATGAATCCTGGCATTGTCATCTTGGAATATGCCCGTGCCATGAGGGAAGAAAACAATCCATTGATGGAATAACCTGGTCATTCAGTATGTTCAGGTAGTCAGCTGACCTCATTCTTGGAGCACATACTGTTGCTGAACCTAGACCTGACCAACTGCAGCAACCCCAGATCATAGCACTGGCCCCACAGGCTTGTACAGGAGGCACTAGGCATGATGGGTGCATCGCTTCATCTGCCTCTCTTCTTACCCTGATGCGCCCATCACTCTGGAACAGGGTAAATCTGGACTCATCAGACCCCATGACCTTCTTCCATTGCTCCAGAGTCCAAGCTTTATGCTCCCTAGCAAATTGAAGCCCTTTTTCTGGTTTGCTCCCTGTATAGTGGTTTTCTTAGGGCTACACAGCTGTTCAGTCCCAATCCCTTGAGTTTCCTTCGCATTGTGCGTGTGGAATTGCTCTTACTTTCACTATTAACCATAGCCCTGAGTTCTACTGTTCTTCGATTTGATTTCACCAAACGTTTAAGTGATCACCAATCTCGATCAATTCAGGATTTTTTTCCCACCACATTTCTTCCTCAAATACGATGGGTCCTCACTATCCTTCCAATTTTTAATAATGCGCTGGACAGTTCTTAACCCAATTTTAGTAGCTTCTGCAATCTCCTTAGATGTTTTCTCTGCTTGATGCATGCCAATGATTTGACCCTTCTCAAACAGACTAACATCTTTTCCATGACCACGAGATGTGTCTTTCGATATGGTTGTTTAAGAAATGGGAACCAACTCATTGCAACAGTTGGGGTTAAATAACTTATTGCCAGCTGAAAGATAATCGTCCATGCAGTAATTATCCAATAGGAGGCTCATAACTATTTGCTTAGTTAAATCCAGGTGGCGACTTTTTTTTTGGACAGGCAGTGTACTGTAGATTAAAGAGGACCTTTCACCACTCCTGACATGTGTGTTTTAATAGCTTTATGCATTCCCCATGTAATAACAATTCAGTAGCATCTATTCTTAAGGCTCTGTGATGTACCATTCCTTTATAATTTCTACTAGAAGTTATGAATTAATTGCTATTAGCCTTCAGTAAGGGTACAGAGGGGCGTAACCAGTTCGGGGAGTGCACCTGCACTAGACTCTATCCAATCAATGATGCCATTTTCCAACTGTGCAGGGATACCCCCCCCCCCCCAACAGGTTTACCTCCCCTCTGTACCCTTACTGAAGGCTAACAGCAATTAATTCATAACTTTTAGTAGAAATAATAAAGGAATGGATACAACATACAGACATAAGAATAGATGCTCCAGAATTGTTATTACATGGGGAATGCATGAAGCTATTAAAACGCACATGTCAGGAGCGGTGACAGGTCCTCTTTAAACACCAGGGGGCACAATATAATGAAGTCAATAGAATATCTCACAGCTGGAACATTTTGTAACACAAAGTAAATGTTCATGCTGATTTATATTAAAAAACAAACAAAAAAACCAAACATTTAATCATTGCACAACCCTTTTACGGACTCCGATTTCTCATGAAAGCAACTTTATACCACCTATTGGTTGGCTTACTTTGCAACACAATTTTGCAAAGCAGGTACAGTAACAGGAGCTCTGGAGGTTGCTTCCTCTCCTCTCTGTCTGTGGACAGGAACTCCATCTCTTGGCAGGGAGCAGGACCATCCCACTCCTAACAGCCCTGTTCCTGCCAAACTTTGTCAGTCATTCCTTGCTGGCAACTACGGCCAGAAGTAAACAATAAAAAACACATAATACTTAACACCAATAACAAATACATAATATATAACACCAGAAATCGACACCGAAACTTCACAGCTTCTTCCATTGTGTAGTAGGACAGAGCTGGTAACTACAGTGCTACTCCTATTCATTTCAATGGGATCTGATCTGCCGCTACCAGCTCTGTCTACTGCACGACGGATGGAGCTGTGTCGTTCCGGCACTGATTTCTGGTGCCGATGTTGCAAGGTGACGGCTGGGTGCAGGGTAACAGACCCCTGAACATCTGATATGTATGGCCTATCTTGGAGTAAGTCCATCAATATCAAAACCCTGGAATACCCTTTTAAGGCCACCACTGATGACATTTAGGCCACATATGCAAACATAAGTGTGAAACATTTGCACTTTGAACTGAGACCTACTGTATATACAGATGGTCGGCTAAGGATCCTTGGTAAGTGTACTGACTCTTAAAGAGTTTTACATTCTCACAAGAGTATTGAACACTTTGGTATTAATTTAATGATGCTTAATGATGCTTTATAAAACAATAGAATATTGTGTATACTGGTTACTATAAGAGATTAAGTACTACCCTGTTTCCCCGAAAATAAGACAGTGTCTTATATTAATTTTTGCTCCCAAAGATGCGCTAGGTCTTATTTTCAGGGATGTCTTATTTTCCATGACACAGGAGGATCAGAGGGGGGAATCAAAATGATACAGGGGGATTCAGAAGGGGGAATCAAAATGGCACAATAGAATCAGAGGGGGGGGGGATTACCATTTTAGTACCCCTCTTCTGATACTCATGTGTCATTTTGATTCCCCCCTTTGATCCCCCTGTGTCATTTTAAGTGATCCCCTTACCCTGTGCCAGTGGATTATTTAGTCTCTCCCCCCCCCTCCTACCTTCACCAGACATCCCCAACTACTTTATCAGACATTCGCCCCCCACCTCAGTCACCCCTGTGTGTCCGTGCCGGCCAGATTCCACACAATGTGCCCGACACCTACCCTGTGTGACTCACTCACTGTCTAATTGCGAGTCAGCCAGATTCTGTCAGGGCAGAGCAAGCAGCAGGCGGCAGCTTGTCCTGGCGGCGGAGCGGGCTCTCTGATTTAAAGAGACCTCGCACTGCCTGAACAGCTCTGGCTGCTCTGCGGCCAATCAGTCGGTCGCCAATACAGTCCAGAGGATTCAGCCGCCTTACGGTAGCTTTGGGGGCCTAATATTCTGGCGGGCCTTATTATCGGGGAGGCCTTATTATTGGGGAGGTCTTATTTTTGGGGGGATGCCTTATATTACAGCGAGAGGCAAAAAACTGGAAGTAGGTCTTAATTTCAGGGATGTCTTATTTTCAGGGAAACACGGTATACACATGTGTTTGGCCCAATGAGAACTTTTGGGTGGTTATATATATATGTGCACTTGCCTACTGGTCAATATGGTCAGTCTGTGAAAAAGGCCCAATTCCCTGCCAAAACATAGTACACGCACCTGTACGAATAAGAAGATCTTGTGATGCTTAGGTCTATTTCTACACCTTTTTGTCATCAGTTAATTGGTTTTTTACATTGTGCTTCTAGTTTATTCCTCAGTAGAACTGTATTCGATGACTTCTTGCTTTGAGTTAAAACAAAGCTTAATTTCTACAGTGTATTTTCTCGCTCTCTTGACAATTGATTGTGGAACCATTTGCATATCTTTGGTTTCCGTCTTGGAGAATTGAAACTTTACTTCCCAATTTACCGAGAGGCTTGGGATGTGATGGAGCTTATATTAACATCTTACCATGTAAATTACTTTCACACTTAAGGCTGCCGATTCGGATTTATGTTTGGGGAAAAAAAAAAGGAATTATATGATAATTCCCAACAAATACATTTCCATACATTTTCTTCAAATCCTCCTGGAGGAATAATAATGGCTGAAGGCGATTAAAAGAGTTCTAGAAACAAGTCGGAATTTGTTAGGGTATTCTCTGCCGGAGGCTTACATATTGTCCGCTTTGATGCACAATAAAAATGTGCATGCTTTAATTGGGCCTCCAAGCTCTTATGTTGGGGGCCACAGGTAGTCAGGGCTGAAGTTCTTGTATTTGCTTCACAGGTGACCAACCCCTGTGCAACGGGTACTTGCAGCCATATTGATTGTCATCCATTTCTCTAAAGAACTGATATAAGTTAGAAACATTTTTATTTTTGTAAAGTGATAGAAGACAATGGAGGTTATTTATAAAATTGTTATGCCAGTTTACAGGCGTGGAAAAGTCACTCAGTTCCATTTTGCTAAAATATTCCTCACTTATACACCACACATTCCACTTTCCTAAAAAGTGGGCAGGATGGGGTAGGGCATAGACAGAACCTATGCAATGTGCCAGAAAACTAACGTACATTGCAACAGAAATCTGTGTAGATAATCATCCAGATTTTTTGGACTTTAACGGTTAACCACAGCTTGATGTACCTCATACTCACCTGCTCTTCGCTGCTTCATTCCAGCCCTTCAGCGGTTTTCTACTACCCGATCCGTAAGCTTCAGGATGGATAGGTTCATGTGCACCGTAGCACCAATGACTGGCTTTAGCTGAGACCATGTGACTTTGTCCATCCGAACAGGAGACCACTGAAGGGAGCCAGAATGGAGCAGTAAGGAGCAGGTGGGTATGATTTCTTCAACACGTAAAACAGGCCAGGTCTGACATTCTAAAAGTCCGAATAGCTGGTCAACCCTTTAACTTTCCCATCATGTCCTATCGCGGAAGAGTCGGGAGCATACTGTACATACACATTCAAAGGCTGGATGACATATCTAGTGTATAGCAAACCATAGGTATGGATCCTGCATTACCATATGTATGATAACTCAATACTTAAATAGCTGCAATCATCTTTTATTCTTCCATCTAGGCAAATGAAACATGTGGACAATGAACAAAAGCTGAACTCAGCATTAGCTCAGTAGATAAATTAAACAAAGTCAACAGCAAGTGGATCTGCTTCATCTGAGCGAACGTTAGCCTTACATAACTATTGACATATAAAATATTCATTTTCTAAACTTTTTGCCTCCATTATCATCAAACTCACTTTCCCGGACCTGCGCATCTCGTTAATATCCCATTTTCTTATTAGAAATATCATCCGGCAGATATTTTGGCCCCAAATCCGTCATGTAGAGCGCTAAAGCAACAATGGCTGCCAACTTTGATCTACAAATCTTAGGAAATTAATACAATGTCTTGGTACACCTTAGAATAAAGAAGGCAATGTTCAAGCAGCTGAGGTCTTATCACAATCCCCCCTCAACATTGAAAATATGTTTTACTGAACCCCTCTTTAAATAGAAATACGTATATATAATTATACCCCAGAAGTCAGGGATCATGCAGGTTACCATTCAAGTACGTCAGATATGTTTTGTGTGTTGAACTATAATTGGGGTGTAATCCATTAAATGGTGGTAAAAGAGAAGAGAGCACATACTACACTAATTGTATATACTTAATCGACTGCCGCTCTGCTATTATCCTGCATGACACTTACTCTGCTATTAAACTGCTGCTCCCTACCATTTAGGTTACCTCAATCAAATCTCTCAGCGATAAGTCATTTTCAGTGAAGGTTCAACTGCAATCATCTCATTGAAATTTGCAATTATTGTGCAAACTTGGGAAATTACCACTCAGGGAAGTTTCCTGGGAGAATAAAAAAAAAATTAAATAAATTCTACAAGAGTATGATAAAACATAGTAAAGAATCATTTCTCACCTCCACTGATCCCCCACCATTGCTGTTCTATTCTGATTTGTACTAATTGTCCTAGCTTGACATGACAGAAATGGTACCAAAGGCTCAATCATTGGATTAGGCGGTAAACCACCCCAGCCAGTAATTGGCTGAGTAGCCTTTCCATTGTGCTAAGCTGGGACAGGAAGTGCAGGAGAAGTGGTGACAAGAAAAGCAGCATCTGGGGGTCAGTGGAGGTGAGTAATGATTCTTTTTAACTTGTTATTTTTAAAAAACCCTTTTAATGGAATTAGGTCACTTTCTGCCTTAAACTGGTGGGACTGACATAGAAAACACTAATTCCAGTGTATAAGCAGTAGACATCTGTGGGCTCATGTCCGTAGCTGTCAAGGTGGTTCTCCAGCTGCATTCTCCTGTGTGTGTGCATTGAAAGTGTTAAGTGCATGTGAAGATGCATTCAGCAGAATCTCTGATATCTGCGCTAACTGCTTTAAGAAGAAGATACAGAAGACGCAGCCAAAGAAGAGGTCTCAATCATCATGATTGCCATTGACGTGGCAGCTGCAGCCATCCACACTAAATCCATGGCAAGCAGAGGGCCTGGAACCCGGGTGTCGCAGTAAGAAATAAGAGCGGTAGTGCACCAGTTTATAACATGTCAGAGATTTTGTCAGAATGTGGCCAAGCACTTTAAGCATGAAAGGGCTTGAATAGGGTTAGAAAAATATGGCGTGTTTCTTTAAAAACAGTGCCTCCGCAGGTTGTGTATGGTTTAGCAGCTCAGACCTATTCACCTAAGTGGAGCTGAGCTGCAGTATGAAATACAACCCATGGTGCTGTTTCTAGAAAAAAACGACATGTTTTTCTAATGGACAAATTTTTTATATCATTTTTTAGAAAATCATTTTGAGTTGTCTGCCAAAATGTAATCTGTAGAAATCTATTCTTGTGACCCCCAACATTCAAGAATGTCAAGGCTCCTTACACAGTTCTTGGTAATATGGGGAATTCATCAAAATTGGCAGAAGGAAATGGAGGAGTAACCAATCATATTCCTTTTAGGACATATGAAAAATAAGAGCTGGTTGCTATGGGCATGGCATAGTAGTAAAATAGTAAAAATAGACAAAAACAGAGAAGAACAATGAGAGATATTATAAGGTAATCACACAGTCACTGACTTCAGAAACATAAGTCAATCATGATTACCCGGATATTGAACACAAATTCCTTGTGGAAACAGAACAGACAGGGATTTATTGCTGAAAAATATGTCAGCAACAAATGGGAATTTATCCGAATTGATAATAAAAAAAATAGATCATGCAAATATTTGATTATTTAAAGATCATTCTATAATATTTTACATGACCCCAGAGAAATGTATGAAGATCATAATTGGGATACGGATCTGAAATACTGTGGAATGAATGAGGCCTAACATACAAGTACAGGATGCTAAGATTAATGGAATAGAGAATGGTTCTACAACACCCCAAGTTGTATTGTGTATGAAAGGGATATTCCCATTTAAAAAAAAGAAATGGATATGCCATTACATTATGATCGTTGGAAGGCTGACTTCTGGGACCCCAACCTTCATGCGAATGAGGGTGTCTCATTCTAAGTTTTCCATGCACAGTAGTATTCCCAGCCATCCCCATTCACTGAATGGGGCTGAATGCAGTTCCCTGCAGGACCGGAAGACCAAGGAGCAGCACTGCAGGGAAAAACAGCACTACACCATCGCTGCGGCCCCTTAATTCTGAGGCCTGGGGGGGTCAAGAGGTGGTGCCCTGACCAATCATAAAGTAATAGCATATCTTTATTTATTTTTTTTACAGTTTTTTATAAAGTTTTCTATTTTAGAAAAATGAACACAAACAAAAGAAAGGAAAAGGAAAGAACAAAGAACATTTTGTCATCATCTATGCCTGTTTTTGACAAGTCTAAGACATATTAATCAACTATGGTATTCCGGAGTCATACAGACAGGTCATCAAATCAGTGTCGTACTTTCGGTGGGATGGAAAGTGGGGGGGAAATGTCTGTGCATCTTATAAAACGAATACTAGTGAGCGCTTCCATTATGGAAGCGCCCACTAGTATTTATTAGGAGAGGGGAGCGAAGCACCGCAAGCGCAGGTAATACTTACCCTCCCTGGTCTGCGCCGCGGCTCCTCTTCAGTTGTCGCGCTCCCATCTTCCCGGCCTGAGCTGCACTGTCCTGACCCTGTACAGCGTCATGTGACAGTGCAGCGCAGGTTGGGAAGATGGGAGCGCGACAGCTGAAGAGGAGCTGCGATGCAGGACAGGTAAGATGATTTCTTATTTTAGTCTGATCTGAGGTCTGATGGACTATTCTGAGGTCTGGGGGTACTGATGGGCTATTCTGAGGTCTAGGGGTACTGATGGGCTGATATGAGGTCTGGGGGTACTGATGGGCTAATCTTAGGTCTGGGGGGTACTGATAGGCTAATCTGAGGTCTGGGGGTACTGATGGGCTGATGTGAGGTCTGGGGGTTCTGATGGGCTGATCTGAGGTCTGGGGGTACTGATGGGCTAATCTGAGGTCTGGGGGTACTGATGGGCTAATCTGAGGTCTGGGGGTTCTGATGGGCTAATCTGAGGTCTGGGGGTTCTGATGGGCTAATCTGAGGTCTGGGGGGGTACTGATGGGCTAATCTGAGGTCTGGGGGTACTGATGAGCTAATCTGAGGTCTGATGGGGGTCTGGTGGGCTAATCTGAGGCCTAATGGGGGTCTGGTGGGCTAATCTGAGGACCTGATGGGGGTCTGATGGGCTAATCTGAGGTCTGATAAGGATCTGATGGGCTAATCTGAGGTATTATAAGGCTCTGAGTGGGCTGATATGATGTCTGATGAAAAATATTTTGTTCTTATTTTCCTACTCTAAAATCTTGGGTGCGTCTTATCATCGGGTGCATCTTATAAAGCGAAAAATACGGTATATCAATTAGTTAATCATCAATAGGTCAAATTCTGCTACAATCACTGTAACTGGGATACTCTATTATTATTATTATATAAATACCACACACAAAAAAGAGTAAATTTACTCCCCATAGATAAAAAATATAATGTTTATTCAAAAGACACAAATCAAAGCAACAAATCATAATCATATAAATTCCATAATAATGGTTAGCATATGGTGGAAATATCCAATTAGAAGCGCCACCTGACCTGAATTAATGCACCTAATGGTAATAGGTCAATGTAAAAGTGCCAGGCAGAGAGTGAGATATAGTAAACATACTATACACTGAATTGGGTATAACAGAGAGATCCACCCTCTGAAAATATATCAGTGTACTCAAAAAAAGCAACACTCTCTTACGCCATAAACCAAGACCATGGTATTGGTATATCAATTAGTGTTGAGCGTGAATATTTGTATAGCGAATTTTAATCTCGAATATTGGCACTTCGAGAATTCACGAATATTTAGAATATAGTGCTATATATTCACAATGATGAATATTCGTAATTTTTTTCCACCTGAACACATGATTCTTCCCTGCTTCTTGCTTTTGGGCCAATTACTCATTGGCCCACAAGCAAGAAGCAGGGAGGAATCTTGTGTTTAGAAGGAAAAAATGATGAATATTCTAAAAACTAATATATAGCACTATATATGGTGTAAAGGATATCACAAATTCAAATATGACCCCTGCCGCTTATCACTAATATCAATGTCTGACCTGGAGAAGTCCATGGTGTTATGAACCTATGCAGTTCGCCTGTGAACAGCGAGTTATTCCCTGTGAAATTTACACATTGCATGGGCGTTAAGTACTTACTATTGTGTCACTCATAAACAAGAAGAAAACAAGCCAACAACAGCAAGAAAGAAAAATGCTCGGGTTTATCTGTGCTCCCCCCGTTCCCAGCCTCAGATCAGATCAGCAGAACTGGCTCTTCACCCGTCAACACCTCCTCTTGGTACCAGGTACTGTAGTCACAGAAAAGCACTCTTGTATAGCCTTACCTACATGTAATGGTAGTATGTTAATAAAGCTTTCCCACACCTGGAAGAAGTGTTTTACTCTTTTGGCTTTTTGGTGTGAGGCCTCAAACCAGTCCATACGCATAATGTTTCAGAGTTTCTTCAGGAATCGTTTGAAAGGGGGAATTGCCTTGGTGCCTGCCTGCTGCCACAAAATGTAACAATTTTCAGCACCCTGGGGTACAATAATATTTATCTGTGTCCAGATAACCGAATAATGCCCAAAGAGGGTCGGAAGGGGTGAAATTAGTCAAATGATCCTGTTCCAGAACTCTCTGATCTTTGGACAGTCCCACAAGCAGTGATATAGTCCCACTTCCAGGGCCCCACACTTGTGTGTAGAATCATAAATGCCCATTTTAAATCCCCTCCTCGGAGTCAAATAGGATCTATGGCAAATTTGGAAGACTATCTCTACATAACGTGCTACGGGTAAGTGCTTATGAGAGAGTTCAAGTGCTCTAAGTATCACAGATGGGGTAGGCTGTGGCACCTAAGTCTTCCACTTTTTCATAGAGACTGTGGACGTAGTGTAATCAAAAGGTATACTTAGAAACCTATAATTAACCAAAATTTGTTTCTTCCATTCACTAGGGCTCAAATACCATTTCTTCAAGTACGGACTCCACTCAGTATCTGGCATAGAGGAGATAGCTTAGTAATGTAGCTCTGTGCCTGCAAATACTGGAGAAAAGGGAAAAACTACGTTTGGGTATTCTTTCTGTAGTTAGTGGATTCGTTTAGCCGATTTAGTTTGCGCATCTATAAGTTTACCTATGTTAGTGATGCCTTGCGCTTGCCAATGGGTAAAGATTGGGTGTGAGGACCGATTATGAAAAGAGGGGTTCAATACCAATGTTAATTGTGTCTAAAATGATGGGTGCATTTTACACAGACTCCTTAACTTGCACCATGCTCGCCACTTCGTCATAAGAAGTGGGTTGTCTTTCACTATTTAGGGGAGATTCTCATGTGAGGTGTGTAATAGATTTGGCAATGCTATATGTGGTGTAAAGGAGTGGTCTATAGCAAATCCCGCACCACTCTCATCAGGGCTGCGATATTGTACAGTTTAATATCAGAGAAGTTTAGGCCCCTGTTAATTTGGGCTGTTGCAATATGTGCCAGGCTATCCTGGGGTGTCTCCTAGTCCAGATAAAATTCCTATATAGGTAGTTTATTCGTTTTTCATCAGGGTAACATTTGAAGCTTTTATAATAATTTAGGAAATTCTGTCATTTTAAGAAGATTTATTCTTCCCATATAGAATAGTGAGAAGTGTTTCCAGACTGTGAGAGTAGACTCTAGGGAGGAAATATAGGGTCTCACACTGTAGTTACGGTATGTACGGATGGTTTTTTTTAGGGATGGAGATCCCCAAGTACGTTATGGCTCTTTCCTTCCAAGCAAATGGAAAAGCCCTAGTCCAGATTGGTTGTCGGGGCCTGCTCAAAAGTAATGCCTCAGTTTTGTCCAAATTGATGGTGTATCCCAATAAGGATCCAACATCCCGGAGTTTAGCTAGTAGCTTCCAAAGCGAGTCCTTAGGATCAGAAATCATCAACAGGACATCGTCTGCAAACGCTGCTGCTCTCATTTCACTGTTACCTATCGTCACCCCACGAAAACTATGCGTGGTGTGAAGACTGAACAAGAGCGGGTCCAAGGATAGATTGAATAGTATCAGAGATAGGGGGCATCCCTGCCTCATGCACCTAAAGAGATCTTCCCGTTAATGGTTAACATTAATGGTTGTTACTTCGGTATACATGTTGGTTATATACTTTCTAAACCCTGTTCCAAAACCACGGAAAGCTAAGGTTGTGTGTAGAAAAGGCCAAGACACTGTGTCGAATAACTTTTCAGCATCCAAGCCCAGAAGAAGCACCTGGGGCTGTATGGGATTCTGGGCTGCGATTGTTGCATACGTTGTTAACCTCATGTCTTCCCTGTGTAAAACCCATTTGAGTGGGGTGGATCAAGGTTGGGCTAAACATTTGCATTCTACTAGCAATAATTTTAGCTAGGATTTTATAATCCTGATTCATTAAAGTAATGGGCCTATAGGATTGCGGTAGTTCATGATTTTTGTTTGGCTTAGGGAGCACAATCACCCTTGATTCCGTGAACCGGTCTACTTCCATGCCCTCCCTATATATCTGGGTGTACAGAGTTGCCAAAGTAGGAATGATCTCTGGTAACAGTATTTTGTAATATTCTGCAGTTAGGCCAACAGGGCCTGGTATTTTACGTCATGTGATTCAGAAATAGCTTGTTTCACCTACTCCTCTGTGACATCTGCGTCTAAGTACGCTCTCTGTTCCTCAGATAGGGAGGGCATGTGTAAAGAATCCAGGAAAGACCGCATCTCCTCCTGATTCGTAGGGGAGGCCCTGTAGAGGTCCTCATAATATGTAAAGAAGACCTCAGTTATTTTATCAGTCGTATGGTACAGATGGCCTGTTTTCAGGCATTTAATACGGGTTATTGGTTTAATGCTTCTTAAGGGTTTAGTAAGAGAAGAAAGTAGTGTTCCTGCCTTATTTCCTCAGCGGAAGTATTTGTTCTGTGTGCATCAGGTGAACCAATGAACAAATCATTAGCCTGTCCCTGAACAAATGTGTCTAATAGTGACTTTGCGTCTAAAAACGCTTGTCTTGTTTGAGGGGTAGGAGTTTCTGAGTGGGCTCGTTGAGCTGACAAAAGACCTGAGTGCAGTAAGTCAAAGCGCTTCCTAGCCTGTTTCTTTTTATGTGTTACATATAGCCACGCATAACCGCCTTGGAGGTTGCCCATAAAAGTTGGGTATCATGTAGGTGAATGTCGTTATCATCCAGATAATTTGTCCAGTGGACCCTAAGGTATCTCCTAAAGTCCTCCGATTCCGAGAGATGAATTGTAACTGTGACCAGGGAATGGTCCGAAATTACTATGGGTGCATAGTAACATCTGTTAAGTTATCTAATAAGGTGGTGGAAGTCAGGATTAAGTCTATGCGTTGTGGGGGTTTGCTCTGGTAGGCAGATGGTAGCGGTGGCAGTATAGAGGCTCAGGAGACAGGCTTTGTGTCCAAACCGTGCTCTTTTATTCACTCCAGTGCATCACATCAAAACTGTGCAATTCAACACAACAGCAATGTCCATAAACCCCACCTCCCACAAAGGATCCCCAAACGCTGCAGGCGTCTTGGTGCCTGTTCACACAGTCTCTCACATCCGTGGTCAGTACTACACCTTGTCATGGGGTGGGTTTGTCCAAGTTCATGCAAGTTAGACAGGCCACGTGTCGGCCTGGACAAGGGATTGGCTCCGGCCACAGGATCCCTTCTTTTGGTCCTTCGCTGAGCCTGCAGCAATTGGGCAGTCCTTGGTAGACAAGCGGACTACAGCGCTCAGCCCGACCGAGCGATCAGCCTCCCATACAGCTTCCTGCAGTGAGACAGGAGACCACACTTCATCAGCAGCCCCACAGTCAGTGAGCATCAAACCTATATTCACAGCCCTGGGTGTAGCAGGCAGACCACACCCAGCAAGCATAGTGAAGGATTAACTCCTTCCCTACCCAACTAAGGCCAGAGATAACCAACCTGCCAGGATCAGTGTAGACTGACACCAACAACTGAAACCCGTCCACCGTGGTGGTCCGTGGGGAACAGACACCCACCCTGCTCTTACTCCACCAGGGCCACGACCCCCGGTGGTACGTATCTTCCATCCACTACCACTCCAGACATTCTCTTACATATCCCCCCCCTTTGTTCACCCCTGAAGGCTTGACGACCCTGTTCAATCCTATCAGGGTGAACACACATATAGCAGTGTACCCGGGACAGGGCATCAGCGTTCCCTTGCAGACGACCTGCCCTGTGCTCAACCCTGAATTTAAAATTCTGGAGGGATAAGAACCATCTGGTGACCCGAGCGCTCCCCTCCTTAGCCTGGCTCATCCACCGGAGAGGGGAGTGGTCAGTCACCAGACGGAACCTTCTCCCCAACAGGTAATACCTGAGAGATTCAAGTGCCCACTTGATGGCGAGGCATTCTCTTTCTACCACGCTGTACCGGGTTTCCGCTGGGGTGAGCTTGCGGCTCAGGAAACCAACGGGGTGTTCTTCACCATTGATTTCCTGGGAGAGTACCGCCCCGAGGCCTACTCCAGAGGCGTCCGTCTGGACTATAAACTCCCGTCCGAAGTCGGGCGTCACCAGAACTGGGGACCCACATAGGGCCGACTTCAAACGGGAGAACGCCTCTTCCGCCTGCTCATCCCAGCGAACCATTACCGACTTCCTACCTTTCAGGAGTCCTGTCAACGGGGCAGCTATAGTGGCGAAATGTGGGATGAACCGCATATAATACCCTACCATCCCTAAAAATGACCGCAGTTGCCTGGTCGTAAGGGGTGTAGGCCAATTTCGGATCGCCTCGATCTTATTTATTTGGGGCTTAACGACTCCGCGTCCAATGACATAACCCAAATACCACGCTTCCTCCAGGCCCACTGAGCACTTTTTTGGGTTGGCGGTCAATCCTGCCTTCCTGAGCGAGTCTATCACTGCTTGAACCTTCGACAAGTGACTTTCCCAGTCCTGGCTAAATATGATTATATCATCTAAATATGCTGAGGCATACCGGAGATGTGGTCTGAGGACAATATCCATCAGCCGTTGAAACGTGGCTGGAGCACCGTGCAACCCGAAGGGCAACACTCTATAATGGAACAGCCCCTCCGGCGTGACAAAGGCGGTCTTCTCTTTTGCCGTCTCTGTTAAAGGTACCTGCCAGTACCCTTTTGTGAGATCTATCACCGAGAAATACCTGGCTTTCCCCATTCGCTCTATTAACTCATCTACTCGCGGCATGGGATAGGCATCAAACTTTGAAATCTCGTTTAGTTTCCGGAAATCATTACAAAAACGTAATGATCCGTCGGGCTTTGGGATAAGAACGATCGGGCTAGCCCACTCGCTTCTAGACTCCTCAATGACCCCTAACTTCAGCATAAACTTTACTTCCTCTGAAATGGCTTGTCGCCGAGCCTCCGGTACCCGGTACGGTCGTAAACGGACCTTTTCCTGGGGCTCGGTGACAATGTCATGTTGGACGAGATTGGTACGTCCCGGAAGGTCAGAGAACACGTCTTTATTCCTGCTAATGAACGCCTTCACTTCTTGAGTCTGCTTAGTCGACAAACCGCTACCTATCTTTACTGCAGGGGTGTCCTCTGGTACCACTGTAGGGCCGGGGACGTTCTCTGCAGCCAAGACAAAGCGCGGGTCATCCCCAAGGAGACTTTCTCTATCTTTCCAGGCTTTAAGTAAATTAACGTGGTACACCTGCTCAGGCTTCCGCCTTCCTGGCTGGTATACCCTGTAATTCACGGGGCCTAACTTCTCTCTTATCTCATACTGGTCCTTGCCACCTGGCCAGGAATTTGCTGTCTACGGTGGGCACTAGTACTAACACTCGGTCGCCCGGGTTAAACGTCCTTACCTGGGCGGCCCGGTTGTACACGCGGCTCTGGGCCAGCTGTGCCGCTTCCATATGTTCACGGACTATGGGCAGAACTGTTCCTATCCGGTCCTGCATCTTCTCAATGTGCTCGACTATGCTTTTGTGAGGGGTAGGCTGTTGCTCCCATGCCTCTTTAGCGATATCCAACAGGCCTCGGGGATGCCTACCATATAACAGCTCAAACGGTGAGAACCCCGTGGACGCCTGGGGCACTTCTCGCACCGCAAATAACACATAGGGCAGCAAGAGGTCCCAGTCCTTTCCATCTTTTGCCACCGCTCTCTTGAGCATGGACTTTAGGGTCTTATTAAAGCGTTCCACCAGCCCGTCAGTTTGGGGGTGATAGACGGAAGTACGCAAGTGCTTAATATTTAATATTTTGCAGAGCTCCCTCATCACTTTGGACATGAAAGGGGTCCCTTGGTCCGTCAATATCTCCTTTGGGATCCCCACCCGGGAGAACATCCCCATCAGCTCCTTGGCTATCAGCTTGGCTGACGTGTGGCGCAGGGGTATCGCCTCAGGGTAGCGAGTAGCGTAGTCTACTATAACCAGGATATGTTGGTGGCCTCTGGCTGACTTGTTAATGGGGCCTACCAGGTCCATTGCGACCCTTTCGAAAGGTACTTCAATAATGGGCATGGGCACCAGGGGACTACGATAATGAGGCTGGGGGCTGGTCTTCTGACACTCTGGACAGGACTGGCAAAACCTCCTGACTTCCTCATATATCCCCGGCCAATAGAAACGCTGCAGTATACGTTCCTGAGTTTTCTGGACCCCCAGATGTCCTCCTAACACATGAGTATGCGCTAGGTCTAATACCATGCGGCGGTATGGCTGGGGTACCACCAACTGTTCTATTACCTCTTGCCGGACTTTGTCGACCCGGTACAGTAGGTCCTGGTTACAGGCCAGGTGGGGAAATTCCGAGTCGGCTCCCGGGTGCTGAGCCACTCCATTGATGACAGTCACCCCTTCTCTAGCCCGTGACAATGTAGGATCCTGGAGCTGGGCGGTCCCGAATGTGTCTCGGGATACTTCTAGTTCTGGAACAGATGGGGCTGTCACCGGCTCACCAGCCAAACCTTCTAGGTACAAGCTATCGGGTTGACACTCTTCCTCCTTATTGGTGACCCCTACAGCTGGTAGCCCCTCTTCAGGATCAACGGGCAGCGGCTCTGCACCCCGTCCCTCCCAGAGAGACCAAAACAGGGGACAATCCCTACCTAGGATGGCAGCGTAAGGGATTTGTCGCCCCACCCCAACCACCTGCTGTATCTCCCTTCCGAGGGTAGACAAGGTCACACAGGTTGTAGGATATTCTCGCTGGTCCCCATGAATGCACACAATCCTGATGGTTTGCTTGCCTGGGCCGCGACTGGCCACCAGGGACTCGTGCACGAGGGTCACTAAGCTCCCCGAGTCTAGCAATGCCTTAACTGGGTGTCCATTAATAGAGATGGCACACAACGGAGGTGTATCAGTGGATAGCAGTGAAGCAGCAACATACACCGGCTGGCCGAAAAAGGAGGACCGGCGTGCGAACCCGCAGTCCATGGGCTCTGCCGCCCTCGGGCAGTTGGCAGCAATGTGTCCCAGGCCCTGACAGTGCCAACATCTAATCCCCGGGGCCTCTCGTCTCCCCAGGTTTGGCCTCCCAGGAGTGGAAATCACCTCCCCCCCCTTAAGCGGTTGAGCCCCCTTCTCAGGTCCCCTTTGTGGCAGGGAGAGTGAACGCGGCTTTTGCAGGAAGGCAGACTCTCGGACCAAGTCCTGGGTTGCCATGTATCTCTCGACTAGGCCAACAACTTGATCCAGGGTGCCTGGATCACCTTGTCCCACCCAGCGCTGTATTGCTCTTGGGAGGGTACACACCAAACGATCCACCACCACACGTTCCACCATCTGCGAGGGGCTCAATGTCTCAGGCTGCAGCCATTTTTTTACGAGGTGTAACAGGTCATAGGCCTGGGACCGAGCAGGCCGGGACTCTGAGAAAGCCCACTGGTAGACTCGATGTGCACGCACATAGGTATTAACACCAAGACGAGCCAACACCTCCCCCTTCAGCCTCTCATAGCTCTTGGCTTCCTCCTGACTGAGGTCGAAGTAGGCCTTTTGTGCGTCACCCACTAAAAATGGCGCCACTACTTCGGCCCACTGTTCTGCCGGTAACCTTTCCTGTTCCGCAGTGCGTTCGAAGACCATCAGGAACGCCTCGATATCATCCTCGGGGCCCATCTTTCTTAACGCTGAGCGCACCTTATCCCGGGCAGCAGGTAGGATTGCGGTCCCCCCCGGGACGGCTTGTTGTTGTAACACACGCATGGACTCCTGCATAGTCGCCAGTTGCTGGGCCAGTAGACTATTCAACTGCCGCTGGTCTCTCAGGCTTCCTCATGTCTCCGAGTAGCCTCCTCATTACTTTGCACCAAGTGTCTAATAGCCTCCTCCACCTTATCTGGAGCCACAAAACTTGCTGGCTTAATATATGACATACAGTCCAAACAGCACAATTTTCAGCCTCACTGCCGTTTGCCCGCTGAAGCCACCAATTGTGGGGGTTTGCTCTGGTAGGCAGATGGTAGCGGTGGCAGTATAGAGGCTCAGGAGACAGGCTTTGTGTCCAAACCGTGCTCTTTTATTCACTCCAGTGCATCACATCAAAACTGTGCAATTCAACACAACAGCAATGTCCATAAACCCCACCTCCCACAAAGGATCCCCAAACGCTGCAGGCGTCTTGGTGCCTGTTCACACAGTCTCTCACATCCGTGGTCAGTACTACACCTTGTCATGGGGTGGGTTTGTCCAAGTTCATGCAAGTTAGACAGGCCACGTGTCGGCCTGGACAAGGGATTGGCTCCGGCCACAGGATCCCTTCTTTTGGTCCTTTGCTGAGCCTGCAGCAATTGGGCAGTCCTTGGTAGACAAGCGGACTACAGCGCTCAGCCCGACCGAGCGATCAGCCTCCCATACAGCTTCCTGCAGTGAGACAAGAGACCACACTTCATCAGCCGCCCCACAGTCAGTGAGCATCAAACCTATATTCACAGCCCTGGGTGTAGCAGGCAGACCACACCCAGCAAGCATAGTGAAGGATTAACTCCTTCCCTACCCAACTAAGGCCAGAGATAACCAACCTGCCAGGATCAGTGTAGACTGACACCAACAACTGAAACCCGTCCACCCGTGGTGGTCCGTGGGGAACAGACACCCACCCTGCTCTTACTCCACCAGGGCCACGACCCCCGGTGGTACGTATCTTCCATCCACTACCACTCCAGACATTCTCTTACAGCGTGAAAAGAAATCGTGAGTTTTAGAGTAGCAACTATATTCTCGGGTGTCATTATGTATTGTTCTCCATGCATCGCATAAGTGTAATCTATCCGTAAATTGTAATATCGCACGAGAAGCTGGGGTCCTTAGTGTTCTATTGTGTGATCTGTCCAGTTGTGGGTCTAATGTAGTGTTAAAGTCCCCTGCTA